>NW_016157102.1:731074-798440 GCF_001687245.7 Rhagoletis zephyria
CTACAAACCACAGCTGTCAAATTATTTTAACACGTACTCTTATGTAGATAATTATTTTGGCGACGACCGGGCTACGCGACGGCTGTGGTTGTGGCCAGATTAGATCTATTTCTATTTTTCTGGCGACAGATAAGGTTCTTCCTCTTCTTTTATGTCAAACTCATACAAATTCATGATGTCGCTGCCGCGTTCAAAGAAATCATGTCTCCATCGACAAAGCGCTTAGATAATAAAGATGACAAATTGGAAGCTGTGGTCGGTAGCTCGTCGTTTTCAATGTGTTCAGAACTTATGTTTTGACTAAATGCTAACACAGCTGTTCATATACATAATAGATTATCGTATGCCTTTTTGTAGCGCGACCCAATTCTTCTGCAGGTTCTTTGATTTGGAAAGCTTTTCCCGGAAAAACTTTTTCAAAACGTAAAATTTAACATTTATTTTTGTACGAGTTGAAAATATTAGGATTTGCCAATTACACAATTTCTTATATCTACATATATTTTCAATTCGTACGAAAGCCGCATTTACGAATTTCATTTCATATTTCAAAAGTCATCGCGTGATATTTGAAATTTGAATTTTTTTTTAATTATGTAGGCGTTGCGCTGTGCACAAAAGTGTTTTAAAAAAATGATCTAAGCAAGCCATCAATTTAAAAATGTCATGCAAAATAAATTTCAAATATTTAAAATATCTAAAATTTTGAAATTAAATCAAATATGTAGCTGTTGCTGGCCAGCTGGCATCCAGTTCGGATGTTAGCATTAGTTCTCTCGTTCTTTTTTTTTCATTTCATTCAATGTTTATAAATTCAAATTTTCTAAGGCGTTTTTAGATCCTATCGGACACGAATCAAATCAGGAGCATCGCCTTCAAAACCACGTGTGTCACATTAACTTATGCAAGTTTTCACAGGAAAGGGCAGGGATAGGTTTCTGTAGGTGCCTATTGATTTTTGCTCCGACTTTTAACGATTTTAGTGAATCGCTTTTTTATCCTTGAGCATACTTTTTTTCTTTGTTTTCGTCCATACGATTTTGGTGAATCGTTTGGTTTTTAAATGTTTTTTATGGCAAAAAAAATTTAAATCCTTTATGAGATCATGTGCATATTCTTGCTGCTATGTTGGTATATAGTATCTTTACACGATTTTAGTGAATCGTTTTTGGTTATATTAAATTCTCATCAAAACGTAATGAAAAAATATTATCTCGAACAAAAACAATTTTGAACAATTTATTTTCAAAATCTAAAGTATTTAAGACCTATTTTTTTGTTTATTGAAGTTGATTGGTTTCAAATAGATTTGACCACTCCAACATCGTTTTCTTTAATTGTTATGATTCTCTCCTTGTCACTAAGGCTTGATATGTTCATGAAATCCTTTGCCTTGCTCATTGATTTCGCCATCCACACCGTTCTTTAAATAATCTGTTCTAATTCTGCAGTAATTATTTCCGTAATTAAGAAAAAGTTAAATATCCTACCACATTTTGCTTGAAAAGTAACAAGGCTCCTAATTTTATTGTAAAAAAGTAAGAAAATTTCTTATCTACTAAACTTTTTGATTTTTGGTCCACACCAATAAATATTCCTCCCTACTTCCTTACGAAAATATATTTTTGCTTTTTTCTTAAGGTGCTTCAAAAATGGCGAGAACATCGTTTATATACGCACCTTCTCAATTGTTTTTAAATAAATAAACCTCCGATTTATATTAATTCTTCGAATTGTTTAACTGTTTGTTTATGTTTTTATTTTCAAAAATAAGTAATTATATGAAAATGTTATAATTGGCTGTAAATATTCATATACTGGTTTTAATTTCTCCTCCTGAATCAGTCTTAACTTTTAAAACGAGACCGGGAAAACCCTCCTCTTGGTGAAAGTTCGTCGGGGAAGAGAATCTACTACATTATATTTCTTCTTTCTAACCTTATTTGTGCACCCTTTTCTTCATGGACCCCCCCACTCATAACTAGGTGGCGTGTCAAAATCCAATATGTACCCGCATATTTGAACGTCGATAAGCCGCTCATTGGCTTATAAAAATCGCTCATTCACATTCGCTGATTTAACTAAGAATCGCACAGCTTGTCGCTTAACGTTTAATTAAATGTTATATAATTGAGAAAATTGCAGTGAGCAATATCAGCCGCAGCACTACTCCAAATCACAGCAACAACAAAAGCGTACTAAAACTGACACGGGAAAACTTCGAGCGATTTAATTACGCTCTAAGCGCCTGAGCGATATTTATCCTTAATTAAAATGGTAAACAAACTGATTTTGACACTTAAATTGTGGTTGACAGTTTAACCACCGTAAAGCCCTGGGCGAAGTTGCCGAGATTTTAGCCATAACAAAATGATGAATGCTAATTGCAAGTGATTTTAAAAATTAAATAAACTTCTAACCGCATACTTAAATGAATTATGTACTTTGGAAAATATTGATTAAATTATAATTGTTAAATATTACGCGCGCAGGTGCATTAGCATTTATGTAGGCATAAATATATATTTTATTTACGGAATCTGTCAACAGGTGTACGTACAAAAAATCAGGTACCCCTAACCGTGCGTTGCATGCATCGAATTTTGATACTGCCAGCGCCATCTACCGATGACGAGCAAAGCAATGGAAAGGACGTTTGTCGGTAAGGCAGTGCGTGTGTACAGTGGACTCGAATGTTTGAATCGCGGTGTATAATAGCATATTTTAGCTGACATTGTATGTGTAGGTCTGCATAGGCATAGGGTGTACATACATACATACATATATTCCCAGAGGGGAAAAGTAGTAATGCATTACATGTGTGGTAAATAATGTAATGTATTTCTTATGAGTTCTAGATTCTATTTCTGTTTACTATGGAATCAGCATTATAATGTATGCAAAAGGCCCCAAAAATTTCGTATTATATCACATACATTACTCGATACTAGATAATGCAAAATTTAAGTGGGATGTCCCCATATAAGCTGCGGGCAAAGGTAGTAACCGTCCTACAAATTCGCTGAAATTTCGTATATGCGCTATTCTGCATTTAAGAATGAAAATGAATGAATGTGAAAATGGTAAATGTCGACGAGCTGCCACGCCCACGCCACGGCGGAAATGGTAAATGTCATTCGAATTTCATGAAATTTATATTATATACTGGTTTCAACCATAAAAGCATAAATCTGAAACAACTTCAGAATTGGATTACATTAGCGTCCACCAATGCTAAAAAAGCGCAAATAAAGAATTAAAAAATTCTTGATGAAATTTGGTGTACACTGCTAATTTACGCCAAAAATTTTCCAATCTGGAAAATAAAAAAAGAGTTTCTTGCTATGAAGCCCACCATCTTTACGGCCTTTTAAATTTTATAAATAATCATTATTTTTAAGTGTAAAAATAAAACTCAATAATAATTATTATCTTAGAGCGCAAAAATAAAACTCAATAATAATTATTATTTTTTTACGAAATCAATAAAATTCATAAAATAACTATTAAATGCTGATTTTATTTATTTTACTCATAATGATTACCGTCCCTGCAAAATTTAATGGGTTACAAAACTACATACTCAAAAATTTTGTATACATTTTTAATAAAAAGTTTGAAATTATGATGAAATTTATTTGAGGTTTGATTAATTTTTGTGAAATTTGTGCAAACCTTGAACTTATTACTTGGGTTTTTATTATAGGTCGAACTATGTTTTAAATGAAAATATTAAAAAATAAATAAATAAACATAAATTGCAAACAACATCATTTTGAATTTTGCTGCTATTTCATTGAACGTTGCTGTATGCACATACATATTTACATGCTTACTATTTTAGAAACGTGAGCCCTCCATATTATGATGCAACCTCTGACTCAAAACCACAAACTACTGAGCAAATATTTGCTGAAATTAAATTTCTATTCAAGCTCTCAAGTAAATTGGAATTTATTAAAAAAAAAAAAAAAATTATATGAAATTTTAATATCGTTGTATGCCTTGTTGCGCTCAAAACACCCCGAGGATAAGCACACACACAAAGCCCTCGGCTGTCATATGATAGTAGTTGGACATGTATGAATACAAATCGTTGCATCAGCGGCGTTGGTGGCCCAATTACAGCTCCCCGAGTAGCCTTGGAAGGGACCCAACTATGTATGGTGACATTTCTTTGTCACGTGACAAGCAATTACAATGACAAACGCATATGTACATACACCTACAACCCGCCTACATACATACATATGTATGTGTGAACGTGTATGTGTATTTGTAGTTAAAGCTAAAAAAGCGATCAGGAATTATGAAAGAATTCAGGCGCTTCAAGGTGAGGTGAGCACAATTGAATGGGCGCTGCAGCGATGGCGTCAATCACACGCTAATCATCAGCTTGCTCCTACTTCCCGCAAAGAAAGTTCCTCATAAGCAGTGCTCCTACGCGCAACACGACAAACAAAAAGCCACAATCGATGGTTGTTTGGGGGGGGNGGGGGGGGGGGGGGCAAATGAAATGAGAAAAATAATAAATGACACCAGGCGGATATGTTGACCAGTCGTTTGCGATACAAAAATATGACAATGCAACGCTGGCAACGCTTTTCCTGTTGCAATTTGCTTGAATTATTTAGAATTCACTTTGACCACAAAGGTTCAACTAATTATTTATAAGCTTTAAAAATGGAACCTGCCTAGCCGAACGCAACGAAAAGCCCTACTGAATACCTAAGGCGGTTGAAAATAAATGAACATTAAATATGCATACATACATATGTACATGTACATGTGTATTTATGTATGTATGTAGGTAGGGGTTTGATTCTTATACCAAATTAGTAATTTTTCCATTTTTCACCAATCAGAAATTTTTTCAGCCGCGCCTACTTATGATATGCCTTCAACGCAGATCACGCATGCATACCGCTACGACCTAATTATTCTCCACTTGTGTCCTTCCCACCATCTAATTCGTTTTGTATGCCAACGTATGACTGTCAGCCATTTTTGTTCTTCCTTGTGGGCCAAGAATTGACAAATGTAAAGGATTAATCAAACTTCGTTTGAAACTGAAATTTTCTTTAGTTTCGACGCAATATTGCATTTATTATTTAAATTGGTGAGAATTGATTGCTTTTTATCGTAAGTGTCTTACGCCACAGAGAAAAGCCCACAATATTAACGGTAACTCTTTCTCGGTATGCTCTGGCATTATTTGTCTCTGCTTGCATTTGCTTGAAATGTATTCATAATTTGTTATTATTGCCTTGACAAATATTGACGCACAATTACGGTAATTTACGTAAGTAGCAGGCAAAAAATGCCATTCATTTATAAAACAAAAGAGAATTTCACGCACACTTATGTATACACATGTAGGCTATCCTACTCTATCTGGCATTCATTTGCGAGCCCTTCTTCTTGCCAACTCCCCAGCCATGGCTCCTAAAAAATCAAGAAAACGCGAAAAGTCGGTGCAGGACTCTCCTCAAGTACGTTGTAGTCCTTACATGAGAACAATGGTGAGATTCAGAAACTCTTTTAGGAGTTTTGGTCATAAATTTATTTACTGTTGAAGGAATGAACTGGTGCCGGTTGACTATTGGGGACATTAGACCAAAATTCGCATGGAAACCAGGCCACCCTAAAAAATTTATTATACATTTCGTCCAAAAATATGTAAAAATGTAAAGGCATACTTGCGGCATCCACTTTCAATACATATATATAAATCACTGGTACCACTCCTAGTTATATTTATGTCTGGGGCCATCAAGAACCCAATTGGAATATCCGAGACTACTCAGTTTGGAAAACTGTAGGATCTGTTGGGTTATCGCTCGCACATAGAGCTCATTTAACTAATGCGTTCAGTGACAAGTGTAACGCCAGACTGCTGAGTATTTATATCTGAGCCCTAATGGCTAATTTAAGGAGTCACACATCCCAAGTAGATATCACTATTTTCATCAAGTTTTCATTTCATATTGCCTTGTCAACTACTTCTTTTTTAGTCCTGGCCAATACAAATCCATCCATTCATCGAATGGCACAAACAAAACAATTTTCCAAAAGACTGGCTTAAACCCCTGCCAAAGCTTGTGTATCTACTTTGTTATAGAAAGGTCAGCTGATCGAATAGGTCTGAAAATACCGCAATGTGCACAGACGCACTTTAATGCAAAAATACATTCAAATAAAATAAAATGATTTACTCGCATCCCATTCATCCGTTACATGGACAATCAAAAAAAGGAAAAACTCGGCATTACATGTGCCTGTGCATTGTTGTTGGTAATGGCAATCATTTTCCAAATTATGTCATTAAGTTGTTAGTTGGTGCGATGTTGTTCAACGTGTGCGTTTCAAAGCTCATTTCCTAAGCTACCCATGGCTGCATGAATTAGCTGCTAGAAGCGGCAGAGCAGATTGTTGTTGTCGAAGTGTTTTACCCGCATGATTTTTTTTTTTCTAATATAGATACTGATAGTAATTTAGAATTACCAGTGGGCGCTACGACGGAATGTGCAAAATTTTTAATAAAAAAAAAAACACCTCCCAGTCGAAGTAGTTAGTGGAAATCGAATGATGACAGCGTCGATGGTGGCTTAGAGCTGAGTGCTGAAAGCCAAGCGCCTTGCAGTTGATAATAATGATGACTGGAAGGTAGTGGCGGTTTTTCTTTTCAGCTACGAACGATCGTGTTGCCAATGGTCTACTTGTTGTTGCTATTTGTTGCGACGCTGCTGCTGCTGGCGCGTTGATGATTGCAGTCACATACGCGCAGTTGAGGCATGAAATTGATGCGTCAATCGAAGCGCGTGCAATGATAGTGGGATTAGCAGCAACAAATATGAAAATTGCATATTCATGCAATGTGCACCTACATATGCACATACATATGTATGTCCATACACACATACTAACGTGCTTACATACATACATACCTACATATGTATGTTCATTTGCTGAAAGGGTGCGTGTAAGTGTGCCGCCTAATGCTGCTTTGTACGCGTTTCTGGTGCCACTTAAATGTAATCACTTCTCGTGTATGCCTGCAACAACAACAATGTCAACAACAGCAACAATGCTAATCACACCAGCCAGGCAGGCAGGCAACCAGCCTTAACAATAACTAGAGTGCCGCCGCCGTGCTTTATGCCGCCACCATTATCCGCAGCATTATTCCATGCCATGCCATATTCCAGCTTACCACCGTGTAGCGTATAGCCAGCCGGTGGTAGAGGAAGCATGGACTTGAATTGCGGGTGCGGGTGCGGGTGCGGGTGCTGGTGGTTAGCATGGCAATGGGGAAGACGGCGGCAGCAACAGACGCTAGACACATCGTGTGCTTCGACACATCGTCAGCAGATCCGGCACACTTCAACCGCAGCAATTGGTTTATCATTGCTATCATTATTCGCATGATTATTGTTGTTATCGACCGCGGTAACAGAACAGCAACAACAACAACTGCACACAAATTAGCCACAAGAGTTGTATCAACAGCATACTTAAATTATTATTATTTTTTATTGTTGTTGGTAATGAAAATTACACCAATTCGTCGGAGTTCAAGTCACCCATCAATTTTATTTACGCCAAGCGGCCGATGGACGACATGAGCGCTTGGCGCGACGTTAACAACAACAATGACAAATAAAACATAAGCAGCAAAAAACGAGAGTCACTATAAGAAAAACTTAAGGGAGTTAACAAGCAGATCGCGAAAATTGGTTTCTCTAAATAGATGACTTTCATATCCTCGCAAAGACACACAAAAAAAAAGTGTGCTAACTTTGCACAGAAACCCTTTTAGCTAGCAAATGTAGCCAGAAAATGTTTATTGTGATCATTAAGGTGTTCGCGAATGTCCAACATAGGCAGAAAAAAGGCAGAACACACTCGGAAGTGTTTCCGAAGATGTTCGGTCACGAAAGTCAAAATGAGACCGCAATTTGCACACCAGAAGATCAATTAAGAAGTGATTTTTTCGTTGTTCTAGTTGAAACGTTTGAGCAGTTGAAAAGTCATGAAAATCTATGGGGGTTTTCTTATTCACTCCCATTCGAAAGAGAGTCGCGTCGAACGCAAGTCGATTTTTCGAGAGTCGAATCGTATCGAAAATTTCCACTAGAATAGTGTATTAAAATGGAAAAACTAGGCAGCACTGTATAGTTTTCGACGACTTTGGTGATTTACTTATTTCAGTACGACAGTAGACAACGCCAATGTTGTCGAGTCGTACAATTTAGTCTAATTTACGACTTAAGCAATGAGGCTGAACCTCCTCGCTTCGCTCGAGAACCGAACCTCCTCTTTTTCAAAATGTCTCCGAAAAGAACATAACGCAGTAAACGTATTTTGCATTGAAGTGTTTATTTTCATTCCAACAACAACAACAACACTTGGCATTAAAATTGAACTACCTTAAATTACCGCCTGAAAAAGTAGTTGCCTGACTGAAAACTTTGCTCGCTTTCAACATTCATTCAAGCTGTCAAGAGCGACAATCAACTGAGCCAAAAACAATTGCAAGACTAGCACCACCACAACAATAACAACAAATTAAAAAAGGCAACACAAAACTATAACGACATTTAAATTGCCCCCGCAATGCTTGGCAATTTTGGTCAAAAGTGAGTGCCTTGTTGTTGTTGGTCAACGCTGCACCGCTGCGAGATAGCCACTCAACGAGTGAGTAATCAAAATATGTACATAACAACAAAACCACAGAAAGTAATAATATTCAAAAAAAATAAAAAATTAAATATACATGAAGTTCATAAAAGCCCAACAACAAGGCCGCCAACAGCAACAGCAAAATGTGTGAAGTTTTCACTTTCATTTCAATTGCTATCAATTTGCCGGTCTTTCGCTTATTGCTATAATTTTTGGCCATTCTATACCCTCCCATTTTTTTTTTTTTTTCAATTTTTGTTAACAACCCGAAAACTTTGCTCGCCGCTTTTAAGTGCTTTGCTTGACATTGTTATTTGGCTTAGCTGTTTTTGTGTATTATTTTGTATTGTTGTTGTAGTTTTGTTTTATTGTGTATTATTTTGTATTGTTGTTGTAGTTTTGTTTTATTGTCACTTTTACTTTCCGTCGCAGAAGCAATCACAGTTTTCAAGTTGACCATAATTGAGTCATAAAACGGGTCATTTTCGCTGCCACTTTCGTTGTATTGGATGTGGTGTCGGAATGTTGGACACTGACTTGTCGATTGTTAAGTTGGAGAAGTGATTACTTGCCTACCACTACATAGTGAATAACTAATGGGTCGGTTGTTTAGAGGGAAAACGTGAAACATTGGCTGACTGACGTATGCGCGCACAGTCATACATTTTATCTGTATTCGCGTGCCATGGCGCTCTAGTCGTAGCCCATTAAAAGTTGCAACTTCAGTAGTGAAAAACTTTTAACTAATTAAATGTGTGAAGTGTAAGTAATAAAACCATTGAACTGGCTAAGGTATAATTACTTACATACATACTTTTTTAGTTAAGAAATCGGTTGATGTTTTTTTTTTTTCATAGCGATAATACTTAAGTTATAAAAATAAACAGATGATAATAACCCAAGGTGAAATCAAAAGTATTTTAATACAAGCAATGGACTTTTTCATTTCGCCTACACTGAGTCTCCATATCCCAGATCCAAGAGTATATAATAAGGGTTCGTTGTTCAACAGGCCCTAAATAGTCTTCCATTGGAATGCTTCGGGTAAAACTCCACTTATTTATAAATAAATTATAATTTAAAAACTTATTTTTAAAGACTAGTTTTTATTAGTAGTTAATAAAAAAAATCTACCACCTAAAAGATAAATTTTTTGTAGGGTTATTTCTTTATATTTAGGTAATATACGTTCTAAACATGAAACAAATCGGACCATAAATACGGGTTTTCTAAATATCTCGTCTCCTATGCCACCTATCTAGTAAATTTTGTAAAGTTATTCCATTTTCATCGGATTCTGACCTAAGTTTGAAGTTTCAAGTCTCTAGGTCACCGGGAAGTTGGTTAAAAATTGATCGCAAGATTTTATTACACACAGGTGGAAATTAATGAAACCTTGTAAAAACGATCGTCACTTCAAATTAAATATGAATTCTGTCTGCAAATGAAAATGATGAAATTTTTCTAGAAACTTTTATGTGCAAAATATTCTTTAAAAGACAAAATCAGAAACTTTTTTTTCATTTACAGTTGGTTATTTGAAATCGAATTGGGCTCCTATCGAGATCTTTTGTTCTTTTGTTCCTTTTTGGTTGGCGAAAAGAAAATCATATCCCGAGAAAATCAGAAAACTTCACAAATGTCTGCCTCATGTCTCTACTCAAAAGATCTTTGGGAGATCCTCGGCAAACGTCTTTCTAAACAGGATCCTGAATAACTTTGCCCTGAAAATGCAAAAAAAAAATGCAAACTTTAACAGGGAAAAAAGTAAAAAAATAACAGTTTCTGTGTAAATATTTTGCACTTGTATTAAAGCCTGTTCCTTTAGAAAAAAACGAAGCTACTAAAGAAGAAAATCGATAGATAAATAAGAAAATAATGATTGGTGAAATGAAAATGCATAAGGAAAGAGTGTTACTCATACGCCACGTACACCTGAGGTAGGTAGAGTGTTTGCATCGAAAACAAGAGACGTCAGAAATGATTAATTAATTTCTCAGAAACTATCAGGGCTATCGAAAAGTAATGTATGTATATACGGTTTATGGTATCTAGTATTACGATTATTCAATTGGTTCGTAAGATATACGTGATTACTATTTTTTAAAGCTGAATAACCGTGAATTGCAAATATCTCGAAAAGTTATTCGTAGAAAAAAATTACCTCGATTTTCGGAATCACTGAGAAATTCTACCTGGGAATTGGATAGTGGCATCTGTAGAACATTTTATAACAATATGTATAACCATTATTACCGTAATGGCTGCCTGGCTGTCGATGAAAGTATTTACACATCAGGTTTGAGGAGTTAATTTTTCTTTGTGGAAGCGCAAGGAATGTGCCGTCTGGATCCGGAGAAATGGGATAAACGCCTTGTTTGCTTTAATAAGGACTTCAACACCCTCGTTAGCCTTGTTTTATGCCATGCTCGGATTTTTTCGATTTAGTGATCCTGGAGGTCTTCTATCAGTGATCCCAGGACTTTCTTGCTATCCTTCGTCCATTAACCATTCTCTTTCAGTATCAGCGGTGGAAACGTAGGAACCAGGCACCACTTCAGACTGTCCAATATCTGTTAAGGACAGTAAAGACTTGTACACTCTCCAACACTCTTCACATTCGGCCTGGTTTGTTATTTATCCACGTTGCAACAAATTGAACTAAATGGTCTAAGTGTTCCGAGCCACCTTCCAATAAAACGGACTACCAAACAAATATACAACATTTTTTTCATTCCCAAAAACGAACATAATCCACCATTAGTGGGGTCATAAAAATATTAATTCTTAACGCTTAACTTTTCTTTGCCTGCAAGCCTACAATTTCAAAAAACAAAAAACAGGTTTAATTGCAAACACTTTCGGTCTAGCCCCATTGATGTCTTTATAAATCAACTTAATTCCTTTCAATTACTCCATTCACCACAAAACCTACACACACACACACACACAAACATAGAAACCTGCATACCGAAATACACCTGCTAGTAGATATAAAATGCCAAGCGATGGCAACTAATAATAGCAGTTTAGCCCCAGTAAATCAACACCTCATCAATTGATCAAAAGCAGCAAGCAGCAAATAGCAAACAACCAAGCCAATTGGCTGACGGCCAACCACTCAAAAACGGCACATTAGTAAACTAATAACAACCCCACAAATCAGCCTAACCAACTAACTAACAGCGCGAAGCAAGCAAGCAACCGACAATCGCTGCAAATGATTTCACATCAATTTCTCACGCACTTTAAGTGCGCCACTTAGCGCGCATCAAAAATCAATAATCGATTAAATAATTAGAAAATTGTGAAAATTACAGTAATTTTGAAATCAATTCAACAAAGTAAGCGCAAGAAAAAAAAATATATACACAAACAAACTGCGAGTCAACTGCGGACGTACGCCATCAGCATGCATTATTATTTTGTTGCATATGCAGATGCATGGACCATTATGAATATGTTTGTAGATATCTGTATGTATGTATTTCTGCATGCACATGCAATGCCTGATCAGTTGCCAATGCTGGTGCGGTGTGGAACACGCTCTGGCGTTGGTGTTGCTGCTGACCATCGCAACGCAGCCATCGATCCTCGCTATTTTGAGTGTCTGCTGCTGCCCTCCTCTGCGCTTCGGTTGTTGCTGCACAGTCCCAACAACAACTTAAAATAATCACATTATAATAAAATAATAACCGATAATTCTTCCGACGAGACAATGTTCATGTGATTTTTGCATACTCTCGAAAGCAAAGTGAAAGGCTGCAACACCGACTTCATTGCAACTGTACAGTACGCAGTTTATATGCAACCGAAGTTTGCGATAAAAGTACAAGCACCAAGGCCAACTCAATTTTTATTATGGAATTGTAAAAATTTGTACCAACGCCATTCTGCAATTTTTGTGAGATCTTTTGGATCCCGGTACTTTGTTTCCTAACCTGATTGCCGGTGAAACTTTCTGTTGTCTTGCTGATATGTTAAATCATTTCACGGTACTCAGGATGAAACCCGCATCCAACGCGGTCGAAGGCCTCTCCAAGACCGGTGAGAAGGCAGCCAGATATGGTTGGCTAGGAACCCAATATACGATCTGTATGAACAACAACAAGGGATCCATTGATCTACATATTTTAGTCAGAATTGTTGCTTAAAACTTCTTATAGCCATTTATACGAATACTTTAAAGATACTAGTTTTTAAGTATTATACTAAGAGATATTCTCAAAACTTTAAGTCAATGCTTAGGTACCCTGTTGTTTTCACTCAGAAACACAAGCATACGTAAACTAAAATCAACCCTATATTTAAAATATTTACTCTTTACTGGAACTTTCAGCACTTTTAAAAAAGTATGAACTATCTATGCTTTTAAAAGTGCCTGCTGATCAGCGAGTAGTTTTCACTACCGTCTCCCAACTCAATTTAAATGTTAAATACTTTTTTGCAACCACAAACAAACGACAGCGCGTGTCCCGGCAGCAAAGCTGGTATATAAAAAAAATTCGCAGACCACTCGCTCGTACATTAACAAAAACAAAGAGAACTGAAACCGTAGGGAAAAACAAAACAATACTAATTAATATTCACTAAAGTTGCCACGATCACCTCCAGCTGATAAAATGCGACTCATATATTTTGTTATAAATTTCACAGATGTCAGACAGCTGCGCCACAAGCAACCAAGCGACTAAGCGACCGACCGACCAACTAACTAGCCATCCATCTAAGCAACCACCTATCCGCCATCAATCCAGCGGCGCGGATAGAAATGCACCATTCATTGGTCTGGCTCGGGCCGAGACAGACGACTGACACCATTCATCAAACTTTGTTTCGCGAAATTCATGAAGCGTGTGGACTTTGGCAAACACTCGATTAAAATCAACTTCAATTTGTAATAAATCAAAACCATATCAAAATATATCTACGAGTACCGCGCGCCCTTTTTTTTTTCTAAATGTGCAACTTGGCAGAAAGCCAGAGAAGCCTTTGGAGAATGAGGTGGCGAAGCGTTGGTGGTGGTGCGAAGTCTCGATAGATGGTCCGATGGTCCGATGGTGTGTGCGATCAGTAAATTTGTTATAGATCAACGATCACAGCGCTTGTGCGCGCACGCCTCTTCTTGGCCTAAGTTCGTATTTTGCTAATGTTGTTGTTGTTGCTGGTTAACGATCGATGTGGAAGTTTCGCGCGTAGGCTGTAATTGCTACTCAGCCTGCATAGCAGTGGAGCCCTTTGACTTTCGACTTTCGGACGACTTCCTGCCAATCCGTTGATATATTAGTATTGCTATGCTTTCGCGCGAAATTCGAGCACAACAACAACAAGCTGGAGCAAACGTAAATCACTCAAATGGGGAATTTCTCTTCATTCCTGTTTTTTTTTTAAGTATTTGCTGCATTCAAAGTGGGAAATTTACATATACCGAGGAAAATACATAAATGCAAATATTTTAAGGTGGCTTCAAGGCTACATACATACATACATATATATGTAGTATAGGTAAGTGTATGAGTATGTATTTAAGGTTGACGGTCCTCAGCATTGTTAAAATATAAATTTGGCAAAATATAGTTTTATAGATGCAAATGGATATAAATAAAAATATTTATCGCTCATTTTCTTTTGAAAAAAAAAATACTACTATTTATTAACATAGCAGTTAGCGGGAAGTTATATTTAGGAGCGTTATTGACGTGCGTTCCATCCAAGAAGCAAGCATCTACACGCATCACAAACTTGGGATTCTATCTCTCAATCTCTTCGCACCGCTGCGGAATAGGTGGATGGTTACTACCAACCACGCAGCTGCTCCGCGAAAGAAAAGGAGGGAGAAGAGACGAATTTCCAAGTATGTATATGAAAATGGGCTGCAAGGCATAAGTGCGAAGAGCTCCAAATTCTATCAGACAATAAATTAATTTCCACACCGGGTCCAGTTCCTGCAAATCCGTAGATAGAAATCTGGTAACAGACGTCCAGAGTACACTTGAGATACTTCTCTGCTCACTTCTCAACGCTTTTGAATGGCGACAACGGTTGCGCATTTGATGAAGGTAAACCAAGACCAATGTATAGGAATGAAGCTCAGATTATACCACTCGACTAAAACGAGGTGAGAAAAGTAATAATATTAAAAAGAAACGAAAAGGCGCCATACAGTGAAACCCGCGACCTGAAGGGTATATATTTAATGAATGAACTGCTCTATTGTGAATTGTTAATGGGAAAGCGTAGAGGGATATTTGTGTTTCCTAATACTTTGACTTTATATTTTAAATAATTACATATATTACGCATATACCTCGCATAATTAACAAGATAAGAATTTCTCTGATTTTTCTTGACGAGTTTATTGCATACAAAGAAATTGGATTCAGCTTTTCAGAGCCCCCATGCAATTAGCTATTTAGACAAAATATGAAAAAGTGTTTAGGTTTTCAGCTTTTTGCATTTTTTCCGCTCAGGAACCATAGTGCGTCGTGATGAAATAAACATATTACCCTTCACAAATCTTTGAAAAATAAAACCATATATGTGAATACTTAATTCTAAAATTTTGCTTACTATTTTTTCATAACCAATAATCGCATCTATTATTTACAAAAATTTTTTAAATAATAATAATAATAATAAATGTATATATCTGGAGGTACAGCCCGCGACAAAAGAAAGCACATCAACAACATTTTTACCAGTTTTGACTATGTACTTTTTATTAAAGTTCAGCCCCTTATCTAACAAACATAAAAAACAAAAATATGTACGTAAGTTCAAATTTTAAACTTTGTACAAAAATGTTAAAAATTTCACAAACTTTTCATTCCAATTCCAAGTATTTTAAATATTTTTATTGAGCTTTGTACCACGATTGTTTATTAGGAAAAATTGAAAAAGCAACAAAGTCTAAGCGGTAGAAGTTATAGCACTATTTCGGAGATCACCACATCTCCTCATCAGACTTCTTTTTNAACCACTGAGCTATGTACATCCCGTAAACTCTTGTTGCTAATTCATTTTCCTTATTCAACCAACTACTATCAAGTGCAGCTGATTTGCCGCTATTTAAACTCGTATTTTAATTCGAATTTCTAAATTCTAGTATAATAAAATGACGGTTTCAAGTCGCTAAAAAATCGCATTGATTTTGATGATTTTTTTTTCTGACGGTGTTATGCACTTTTTTCCATATAAAAACTTTGTCGTCAGCAAAAAAATTATAAAAAATCAACGCAATTTTAAACTTGCACCTTACTGTACTAGCGGTGCTACCGTTTTGCGCGGGCTGTACATACGAGTGAGTATTCGGTAAATAAAAGTATTTTCTTTAAAAATTATGTTTTTTTTTGTTCTTCTTTTGGAGCAAAAATCCGCCATTTCAAGCACTTTGATTGAGGTCAGTCAATTGTGAATCATAGATACTGAATTTTGTGTAAATTTGCAAACAGCATCGATGAATGCTGCAGGCCATCACACTACGAGTAACTAACTTAACGTCACTAACCACGCTTAAAGAAGAAAAAAAAAACCTCCAACAAAAGTCATTCGTATCTGTCGAACATCACACAGCAGAACCAATCGCAACTTAGATAATTACATAGTTGGCAAGGCTGTCCAATTGTTGGAAGCGGAACACAATGACACGATAGGTGGCTGGCTGGCTGTACATAGATATACATATACTATAGCTGAAACTAAATACTGACTGACGAGATGCACGAATAGATTTGCATGTCGCGCCGGCATTGATGAATATGCTGGTAATAGATATACTACCAGATATGGCGCGAGTTGCATGCCATTTGAACGTGATACTCGTTGTTGGACAACGATGGTGGAGTTAGAATAAGGTGCAAGCGATCTAAAGAGATGCTGAAACTTACATATGTAGGTGTGCATGTATGTACATATGTATGTAGCTATTATTTAGCTCTTTTTTTGCCAATACAAATCGAATTGAAATTACAATAAAAAATAAATACTTTCAAAGCCAGCAACGTTTTCCTTCAGCAAATTATTGAACAGCTGCTCGAAAAAGCTCTTGACAAATATTTTTTAAAAATTTCACACGATATGCGAAAACCTCAAAATCCCCTAAAAATCTGAAATCGCGTGCAATTTTTACTACTCGGAGGGGCTTTTTCGTGCAACAAAAGTGTATATAGAAAGTTCCCAAGCAATCGAACACAAAGTTGCTTCTTTGCCATTACATACATATACATACATATGTATGTATGTATATGAATCCCATGTGTTATGGTGTATGTAATCAGGTCCCAAAGTCTGCCTTAAAGCACACATATGTACATGCATTTGAATGCATATTTGTAGCACAATACAACTGAAACGGAAAACCTCAAGCTGTCCATCAAGTTGCGGTTTAACGTTTGCTTGTGCAATCAGGCATCACAGCACACAACACCGCAGGAACAATACAAAAAAAAAAAAACAAGCTACAACTAAAACGCAATGCACAAAACAAGTAAATGTATGTGGCACGCCGAAACCGCTTGCAACATATAAATATGTACACACATATGTGTGTATATCAGCACCTCTCCCCACCCACAGTCAGCACTCGAAGGCAATGAATGTCGTATAGCAGCAACCACAATATTTGCAGCAATTCAAATTCGACTAGACATTCTTTTTTTTTTTTTTGCTTTGCACTTTTTTTTTTTGCATGTTGCATGTTGCATGTGGCATGTTGCACTCTTCTGTGAAATACCTACTACGATTCGTTTATTCGTTTAAGTTTCGCGAGGGTAGAAACCCTCTAATAAAAATGTCACGCCATGACAAACAACATGGCAGACATGCGGTCTTTTACTTGTTTCTCAAACTATTATTTGGCTTTGTCGAAGGTGGTAACGTTTGCGAATTTAACCCATTTTCCTTGCTATTTTGTTCATCGATAGTATTAGCTGGTTGAATGATGAGAATCAAAGAAATTACAAGTTATTCGATTTGGTGAATTCTGGTCCACTTCAAACAAAAAAAAAAAAACAATTTAAATTCATGTAAGATTATGCAGGAAAAATTTATGTAAAAAATCCATAATTGTATTAAGAAATAGTTTTCTCTGATCAACCCTCTTAGAGTTGATATCAATAATGCCATATGATTACAGAAGAAATTTTGGAATAGTAAAAGGGACCTGTACTGCCTTCATGTAAATATATAAGTAAAGAGACATTTCTCAAAACTCGGAGCAGGCACGTCTTTCAGTGCCCTTTTTTCGCATACAATTTAATCCTTCATTTTATTACCCACAAACTTACGCCGCCTCCGATAGGCAAACCTGAATACTTTGAATTCCGAATCTTTCGAATTTTTACTCATCTCTGCAACTTACTTAATAAGCAACTACTTCAAAGAGTAAGTTATACTACACAAAACTAATGACAGAATAAGAATTCACAGGCGGCGCACAGTGGGCAAAAATGGAAAAAACTTGTGTATCCATTATAGTTCAGCTAGTCACTTTCGAAGGTCTTATGTTAGAAATGTGGAAAATATGAAATTTGTTAATTCTGATATTCGCTCCAGAACCCAAGTCACAAGCCCAACAAACCTAGTTTACAAGCAATCCGATCCGTGGCACCTGACCAACATTTCTTATGTAAAATTTTCCGCGAAATCCGAATATGAAGTCAAAATATAACAAAGTAGAACAGTTCTCGATATACATATACGCAATTTTCGACAAGAATCCCCATTAGTAGCGAATGGTAAAGTTTCAAAAGCTATTCACTAGACCCATTTCAGTCTTCAGCGATTGTTCTCCGACTGCGCTGACTTCTAAGCTGATTTAAGATATATAAAAAGGCTGCTCTGCCATATTAGAATACTGCATCACGACCTGCTCTGAAAACCAGGCTTCGATTTAATATCTGCAGTGCAACAATACTTCTTCGAACGAAGCAATTCAAGGAAGAATGGTTATGATCGATTTGGCTAGGCGATGCATATAGAACGTAGTCTGGGTCTCCGGGCACAGATATATTCCTACAAAAAGCATTGCGAACAAGCTGGAACGAAAATAAACTAACGGACACTGTATAATAGAAATGTAATGGGAATATTCATCACGCTAATATGCTACAATGCGAGCTAATGACTGAAATGTGTCTCTCAACATTCCCACATTAATAAGAATGGTGAATGCACTCTCTCCGAAAATTTAAATCATGTCAGGAGAATGAACGATTCCAAATTTTTTGTAGAGCAGCTTTCTTCAAAATTTGTATCTATAAGTTGTAATATAAAAAATGCATTAATGTCCAACATCGTATCAAAAACAAAAGTATTTTCAAAGCACACGTTTTGAAGGACAAAATAGATTTTTCGAAAAATAAACAAAGTCAAATGACAGCGTCATGAGGAAAAGAACTGTTCTTTAAAATAAAGTACGGATGGTAACCGTACATATGGCGGCGGTAATTATCGCCTTCTCTACTGACCTAAAGAAAATGGAACAAGTAATTTTTAAGCAAAAACCAAAACTGACTTCAATTCTCTTATAAAAATTTAAGAGTACCGTAATTTCGTCATAATCCACCTTTTCTTTAGATACTGGGATAGTGTCTGACCTTTAACCAGGATCTCTGAATCTATCAGGTTAGGTCCTACATAATAAAAAAAAATGTAATAGTACCCACTAAATATAAAGACTAAAGTTTTAACTAAATAATTTAATGCATGCATACGCTGACTAAATGCCGTCTTCAACTAACAACAGGGTCTGTCACAATCTTGTAAGCAACGCTCCTTCAAACATCCATCACGCCCGCAGACGTCAAGTACAAATAAAATAACACAACAACAGCAACAAACAAATGTGTCAGGAAAATGAACGATTACAAATGGGAGACATGAAACGAACGGACAACACGGAGAAACAGACAGACAGACAGAAAGACAGACAGACGGTTGGACATGAAAACACTCAACAATGCCAGAGGTTAGTCAGAGCGACAGACAAATCGCAAAAAAATGGCGTTGTTGCGAACCATGAAAAAGTCATACGAAAAGGCCACAATAACCAACGCCATTGGTAAAATATATATTGCAATCCAATGGTAAGCGAAGCAAAGAGCCACAACCAACAGCGGGCGAGTGGGGAGTAGCGAGCAGCAACGAGAAACCAACAACAAGCTCCCACGCCTTCAAAAAACGAGCCAACAATAAATAAAACCAAAGGAACAAAAGAACCAGCGCGAATTCGGCCAGCGGGGAATAAAAAACGAGCGGGAATAAATAATACAAATGCACATATGTACATACATACCCAATAAACATTTTTGTTAAATCTCAATTTGAGATGCATTTGAGAATCAGTAGCCCTTTTCTCAAATCTCAAACGTTACTTCTCAAATGCATCTCAAATAGCCGTTCATAGCGTTCTCAAACTAAAAGGAATTTTTGTTTATTTTCAAATGGGGAAATATTGAATTCTCAACATATTCTCAAACATGAGAGGAGCGAAACTCTCATTGAAATATTTGTATAGTGTTGCCAAGGATGCATGTAAAAGAAACACTCAGTTTTTATAGAAACTTAAATCTTTTTGTTGGATTAATTGCATTTTCAATAGAGCATAAGCCCTTTTATTATACATAGATACACATAAATAGGTTTTTTTAACATAGAAACGTTACTTCATTTTAAGCTGGCAAATTGTTGGTCACTTGGTTTTAATGGCCAGTCAGCAGCTTATGTCGGCAGATCAGTCACAAAACGATCAAAAACGATTTTCACTCAAAACAATAAACTAAATCGTTGTTTTTTTTTTTTAGGCAACCCCGAACTCCGGGCATCGAAATCTATGCATAAAAATCGTAAAATTGTTAATTAAAGCAACAGATTTGTAAAAGAATAGCTTAAGAAAATACCGCCTCTCAAGGCAATGCCTTCAAAGAAAACCCTTTTTTTCTCTCTCCTGCTAAATTTGAGCGCCGAAGAGCGCAACAACAACAAGCGACCGCGTGGTCGAGGAGCTATTTTGCGAGTGATGTAGCAAACTATCGATAGACTTCGATATCTTTGCTTTGTTGACACAGACGGAACGGAACGAAATGCTAAACAAATTTTTCTCAAATGTTTCTCAAACCATTCTTAAGTTGATAAATAATATTTCAGAAAAATTTGAGAAAATGTTTCGTATCAAATGATAAACAATGCTGAAATCAAATTGAAAAATAAGATTTTCTCAACCGTTTGAAAATCTGTGTTCCAGTGTTTGTTGGGTATTTATAAATATGTGGGTATGTATGTATGTATGTACATATGTATGTGCAACGCGCACTTCAAAACTCAAAGTCCGACTGACAGACAGACAGTCCCACAGACAACAAGCAGAACCAAAGCATCGAACGTGAAGTGCATTGCGGCCATTTGCTGCAGCAACAGCAACAGCAACGCCAACACCATCAGCAACAACAACCACAATAGCTATTTCAAAGGTTGGGCAGACATATTGCGATACGCGCAAACAGCTCAAGGGCCAACTGCAAGCCAACACCGAAGCAATAAGAAGAAGAAGAAAATCAGCAAGCAAAAAATCAAAAGATTTTTTTGAAGCGAAAAAACGAACAAAATAATGAGAATTAACGACTCTACAAACGTGCTAAGATTTCCAGCAACGATAGTGCACCAACGCCGCCAACAGCAACTCAACACAAACAGCAACAACAACAACAACAGGGCGCTGCCGATGAAGCCACAAAACCTTGTGGCCGGCTGAACGTAGCAGCATCCACGACAACAACAAACAGCATCCGTTGGCATTGCCGCGGTGCGGTGCCAGCCGCCATAGCGCACGACGCCATTTTCGCTAAGAAAGCGCAAAAAAAGAAAAATAAAAAGGGGAACAAGCAACAAATTCAAAGAACCCAATAAAATGTTGCACGATTCGAACGAGTAGCGTCGTTGCAAGTTCGAGGTAGTTTTTTATGTTTTTTTTTTTTTTTATTTCGCTGTTGGTTTCGATGCATATTTGGGGATATTTTGCAACTCTCCCCTGTTTTTGTTGTTCAGGCGAAATCGATCGATCGATCACAACAAAGAACGGATAACACTCAAAGTGACCGAAACAAAAAACAAAAAAATAAGGCAACCGCAACAGCAGCAGCAGCAACATTTGCTGCCATTGCAAGCGCAATTTTTCATTTTAAATGTCGAATCGACTGGGGGAGGCCTGCCTGCGCGTTGATCATTTGGTCATGCGGTTTTTGCACAGATTTCGTCTTTTCCAGTGAATTCTTCTATCCTCTCAGCTTTGTTGTCCGCTTGGCATGATCTGGCGTGGTGCAGCATTGCAATGTTGCTGCAGTTGTCTTTGGCTGTCCTGATGCCTGCCAAAGATATGGATAGGCCATGGCGGCACCGTTCGTACCTTCGTTGACTGTGAAATGTATATACCCATGTAGATACGCATTCAACCATCCGGCTGTCCGTCGTTGCTGCGATCTGTCTGCTGGTCAGCAATCGTTTGTCAGGCAGGGCCGGCAAAATTTCAGAATGCCCCACAAGCTTGACTTACCAGCCGCAAACGTGCAATAGTGATATGCTGACTGCTGGACTCCACCGGCGCTGACCGAGCATATGGTGTTGGGGAAAGGATTCGCCGGTGCAATTAAAATATAAATTCACGTTTTAGCAAAGTTTTTTTTTTTTTTTTTTTTTGTGGTCTGCTAGAATATTTTTCTTTATTCGCTTTGCTGTCACTCTTCTGACAAATGTGCTTTTAGCTAAGCTGTCTGCTTCGGCATATTTCGATTTGTGGTTTCAGACTCTTTTAGGCTGAGAAATCCAATGGCCACCATTATTATTGCATTTGGTTGCACGTTATTCATGATTTAAGGCTTTTAGGCTTTTCGCTCAAATTCATTTGTCATGAAAATGCTTATTTTTGGTTATATTTTAGGAGATATTAACTTGCCGGAAATGCATATGCAAAAAATTAATCTTCTTTTATTTCTAGTTTTTAGGCCGCCCTACGTTATTTCTAGTAGAGAAGCCCGTTAAGTTATCAAAGAGATACTCAAAGCCTCCTCCATATGCGTTAAGTGCCGGACTAGATCAGAAAAAGACGATAAGCTAACTTAGTGTCGTAATTCCGAA
The DNA here is from genome assembly GCF_001687245.7 of Rhagoletis zephyria. Lineage (NCBI taxonomy): Eukaryota > Metazoa > Arthropoda > Insecta > Diptera > Tephritidae > Rhagoletis > Rhagoletis zephyria. The sequence continues at coordinate 753,884 of NW_016157102.1, forward strand.
CCGTTTCAGAAGACATCATAAAAATAATTCCAGTTCCAGGGATTTTATTTCTTGATGACAATTCCAGCGGCAGAGCCTTATGATCTGATATCCCACTGAAGATATATGTATGTACACTTGTGGTCAGCTGATTAAGTCAAGTGACATTTTGACTAGTGTTGGCCATTTTTCTTTTGTTTATTTAATGTTTTTGTTATTTTAATGTTTTTATAAAACCTTAGCACTTTACCTAACCAGCGCCACATAAATCTACATTTAAAACTTCGTACAAAAATTATGAAAATTCAACAAACTTTAACATTTGCAAAAATTTAATACTTTTAATTTAGAATTTTTAGAAAAATTTTGTCTATGCAGTTTTGTAGCTCTTTAAATTTCAGTTAAAGTGCAAATTTCAAAACGTTAGAAAATCGCGTTGATTTTTAATAATTTTTTTTTTTTGCTTATAGTGCCAGGCATTTTCTCCCATGCAAATGAAATTGTCGAGCAGATTTATCCTCAGGAGCACATCAAAGAGATAGAGGTCTTATCTCTCTTGTATGGGTCTTGGCAGAAAAGCAGCTGCGGGAAGGCAAAGGAGAGGAAGGAGACAGAAAAGTGAAAACTTGCCACAAACATCCAGTGACGTAATGCGGATAAAATTAAAAAAGGTTGAAAAACCGGGCAAGTAAGAGTAAACCCAAAATACGACGCATCCACAATAAGCATCGATGCCAACAAACATTGTATTTAAGATTAATGTATCCGCAAAATAACTGGGACTTCTACTAGATAAGAAATTAAATTGGCCACATATTTGTACCCATAAAATTGCAATCGGACATATATTGGATTTATTGGATACACACTCTAGTGGTGTGGTAGTCTTCCCTTACTGCTGTTAGACTGCATATCTTTCAGTTGGGAAGCGAATCGTTGTATTCCCAAGTACCTCAATTTTGGATAGGTCTCGGCTACCAATTACAAAGCTCTACTGGTGCACCAATAATAGCCTTGGATGGAGAGTATAAGGCAGTGAAAGTTGGCGGTGGCGTATACTCGAAACAACTAGAACCGGATTCGGAAACCGTAGTGAATGTAACCGGAACGACCCAATTTAATAGCTGGGCAAGGAGTGTCACTCCAGCATCATTTCCCTAAAACATCTCCAAGCGCAATATAAAATAATTCTAACCTCAGATGCCACTGCTAGAAGGTAACACTCGACACTTGCATCAAAAGAAAACTTATGTGATCGGAGTTAGACATTATATGGTATCGACAACTCTTTATTGAGGAGATATATCCATGATCCTTCGGATATACTCATTAAGGCGGTCACTGTGATAAAGAAATCTATCGGTGAAAAATATATGCTGAATAAGTATTCAGAGGAAAATAGAAAATGGCACTACATTTCAGAATTTTCCTCCCTTTTTAACCCTCTCCCTGTTGCTTACTATCAGCGAGGTATCAATTAGCCTCCCCTACAACTCCCAACTCTCTTGGGACTAACAGTCTCAATAAATATTGTGTTGCGTACTTCCAAGCTCTGAAATTGAGGAGATGTAGAAGACCGCTGCTAACATACATACATACACAGCTACTGGCTTTTCCCCCATTTCACCATTTCAATCACTTTCCACTTAAATCGACGCTGGCTGCAATGTGTCAATTAGTTAGGCCATTATTTAATATTGCTTTCCATCATATCAAGCATTTCGTAACGCATCCTTTGCGGCTGATTTGTTACGACACAAAAGTGGCGAACGCCAAACAGCAACAAATTACGTCGAGGCTTTTTTTAATTTCTATATTTGTGTGATAATCGGTGCATTAGTCGCTTTTCTAGTTTTTCATTTAATATTCGGTGCATTGACAGTTCATACATACTCTTTCCGCTGTCCGCCGCCATTTCGGAAACTGAATTTCAACGCTGATATATCAATTTGCTTGCAAACCTGTCAATTTCTATGCAGCGAACGGCAGTGCAAATTACAGAATTACTGCTTCTAATATGTAGCCGGCCAATCAATGCGCAAAACTTGTTGCTTATGCTCCAATTAAATTTGCATTTTCTTATTGTTGCCACCTGAATTCACTCTATATATGTATGTATGTATGTATATACCTACCAACATGCATATTTATGAGTGCTTTAGTTTTTCTTTCATTATTTACACATAAAAAACTAAAGTTTTTGTTTAAACTGAATGCTTGCGCTCAAACGGAGCGAAACTTGAATGCGTGGAGACGTTAAGAGATGTGCAATTGTGAAATGCACTGCACTCCACGTGAGTGTCGTTTAACCTAACAAGGCCCATTTGGCCATACGTACACAAGCTAAAGTTTATAAAGTTTATAATTATTCGTTTGTGAGTTGCACCTGATTGACTGCTATTAAGTATTAACGGAAACCTTATGTGCAACAAATATATACATATATATGTATATATGTTTCGATATTCACATACATTTCATATACATATGTATGTACGTACGTATGTACACTACTGTAAAACTGTGAAAAATAGAAAGTTCGGACTGGGAGCGGGATCAGGCCTTATAATAGTTTTTAACATTTGACACGTAACTGGCTTAAGTAGGGAATTTTTTTTCAATTCAGGGCACCTTAAGGAAAAAGTTTGAATTGGTTTAAAAGTCGGAAGAGTGAAATTAACTGCTCATTAAAATGATGGGGGGGTGAAATAACACAAACGGCAATAACGCAAAATTTGCTTTATTTCACTTTTAAATGGGAAATAATACCAAAATCTGAGTTTTGCTTTATTTCCAACAAAGGTTGGAAATAAAACAAATTTTGCCTTATTTCCCATTGCTTATTTATACTATTTGTAAAAAAAAACACAGTTTACTGACAGAAGCAAAAAGAACTTTGTTTATTCCAAAAATACAGTTAAACCAAGGCACATTGCACAGGTAATATCAGTATAGCAGCTGATTTGATTTATTTCAAATTATTTGTTCTCGAAAATGTCAAATATTTAACATTTCTTCTCAAAAAAATTCTAAATTGTTAAAATCTATTTGCATGTGAAACATTTTCCATACAAAACCAGCGATTAAATAGCAGCTTTTGGAAAGCTCGACCAACTCAGCAGCACAACCGCTGATTACTGGACCTGGCACAGGATGGTGGATCAATGCTTCGAGAAGCGAACCAATTTACTAAGAAAGAAAGCTGCAACAATTTTCATTTTTTCAATTTAAATTTTTTACCTTTTTCGTATTTCGCATGGCACGCTTTGATGTAGAAGAAAAAAATCAGAACAGTTTTTGGCACCTTCGATACCAGAAGCAACAACAAAATACAGGCAAATGTTGTTTTTGCTCAAATGCTCTAAACCTGTTTGATAGGCCTTGAATTAAACAAAAAATGTGATATAATTCATATGAAGAAAGTAATATTCACAAAATATTTTTACTTATGAAAAGTCTAACAAAATATAGGAAAAGCATCGTCTTTAAAAACTGCTCCGCATATTGGACATAGCGCTTTTGTATGAATTTATTCTGCATGCTTTTTAATATGTTGTTAAAAACATTGCTGGAAAACCTTAAAATGTTTGCATGGAACCATGTCGCAATAAACAGATGAAGTAATAAAACGGATTTCTCGCTTTATTTTCTGACATTCGGCTGCCTTATAGTCACATTTTATAGGCAAATTTTCAAATAAAGCAGTGGCACCTGGTAAATTCCACTATGGGTGGGATGCAGCATGCAATAACACCATACACAATAATTCCCATTACTTGGACATTAAAAAGCAGTTTCAGAAGTGAACTAGTGTTATTTTATAATTTTTCCTTTTTCTAAACGGTTATAATGCCACCAGTACATAATTGCGAAAGGAGGGGAGGGGCGGGGGACGCGAGCGCGTCGTGGAACGCGGCGCGGGGTGGCGCGGGACGGCGCGCCAACGCGGACCGCCGCGACGCCGGGCACTTTCAAAATTGTATACTTACAAATCCGTCCATTTAACTTGTTCATGTACTACTTTTTGTCAAATGTAACTGGGTGACTACGTACATATGTGCACTAGTTTGCTTTATTACTCAAATTGTTAAGTATAAAAGTTGGTCTTATTGCTCAACGAGAAATGAAATAAAGCAAATTTGTGTTATTTCACATTCGATTGGGAAATAACACAAATTTGCGTTATTGCCGTTTGTGTTATTTCACCCCCCCCTAAAATGATATCCCAATAAACGTCTTGTGGCGCGTTGCTCAGCTCAATCATTACATCCCGGACTTCAACTTCGAGTAGCAAATAAAAAAAACCCGATTTCGCGGAGCTGTAGCAAGGTAGAAGGAAGAGTTCTCATTTTTTGTTAACCGACCCATTTCAGGAGTAAATGTTGCTATTAACGCCATAGTCATGCGTCTTTATAGGTCTCAAATTTAAAGCCATCAAATTATAGAAGTTTCCTCAAACAGCAAATTCCTGAACTCATTTTAAAAAAAGACAACGCACAAGTTATAGGACAATTATTTTCTTAGAAAACGTGAATGACTTAGAAACATTTTCACTTGCTTATGGAGTTCTACCAGCGCTGGGAAAGTCTGACTAATCAACATCCCCCATATAACTTCGCTACGATATATTTAATGTGGATGTACTTTTATTTTTACTTATTTAATTTTCGATTCGTTTCGACAACATTGAACAGCTGATGGTTTGACACTTTACTCTCCCATTTTTCCCCTACTTTGCCAGAGAACCGAGTACGGGCACGCTTTCTCGTAAATTCCTGTAAATTCTTGCGAGTCAACGAACTCATGTTATATGAAAGCAATAATTTTTTTTTATTTATTCGAGCTGAACATTTGAAGATATGTATGTACATTAGGGAGGCCCTTAAAAATAAAATGAACGATTTTTTCAGTCTTAAAATTTTTCAGTCAAAATTTATATGTGACATATATAGTAACATCGACGTAGGGGTTGAGGCTTAGTAAATCTGATGTAAAAATGTGATTCCTACATTTAAGGGCCACCCTGATATAGATATACATTCCTACGTGTTCGGCAATGGCTAGAGGTGCCGTGATCGAATGCCGCCAGACGCACTGAAAATATCCGTTACTTTTATTTTATTTTTTCCGAATAATGAAAAAGCATCTGCGAAGTGCAGAAGGAAAGCGTATTGAACGAAAAATTCAATTAGTAACATTTGAGAAAAACAGCCAAAAAGGTATCCGTTTCGCAACCGTTTCCAGTACTTTTCTGTACAATACGTTTCTTCCGCACACTTTAGTGGGAAAACGGATCGAAAATAACAGTTAGTTTGGAAAGTTCAATTAAAGTTGTCAAGCGGAAAGAATTTAGCTAGAGAATATAAATCGTAAAAGATCTAAAGTTATTTGATTTTTTCAAAAAAGTCAACCACTGACCGTCATTTTTTAACCGATATTTTTTCAGTCAAAAATAAAATTTAAAATTTAATCGCTATTTCTTCTGCTTGTAAACGTGTAAGTTGGTAGCGTTTTGTTCATACGTAGAAACAAAATATTATCTAGTGGTTTCTGCAATGATAAGCAAATAAACGATACTTAAAATAATTAGAGATCGATAGTAAACTGTTATTTTTTACCAAAAAATAAAAGTCAAATTTTAACTCTTAATTTTTGATCAGAAACATAACGATGCAAAAGTAACGATTTTAGATATTTTTTCTAGCTTAAAAATTACGGTTCCTGGTTTATTACATCATTCTCAGCCGCGGTAACTATGTTACCCGCTCCCTTCTACAAATCCAGTCTAAACTAATCTAGACCTCACGAGTCGGAATTTTAAGCAGCAAGTAATGTATGAAAACGCTTTCAAACTGGATAAACATCATTAAATAAGGTGCCAATAGCTTGCATGCAAAACAGAAATTAGCCGCCTGCAACAAATCGTTCAAACGCGGCCAACTTTTCTGCGCCATTTTCAAAGATTCTGTTTTGCATTTTCTTTTTTCTTTTTTTCTTTTAAGCATCGTATGTTAGACTTTTACACTTACTTTGCATAACCAATTGGTAGCAAGCATGATTGGCCACCCACAAACACCTACGAAAAATAGTCTTCACAGCACAGTAAGTGGTGGTAGCTGGCATTTTCGCAAGTGGCCGGAAACACGAATTTTCTCCCGTTTTCCTCTTCTATCGCTTCGATGGCAGACGCTAAATCAAATGTCTAGAACAACGAAAATCGAATGAGTGTAGTGTTGTTGCATACGGGACGGACGAAGAACTTAAATTAGAAACTGGCAGCGGTGAAAAAGTTTCCTACAATTGGCTGCAATTTTTGCAACAAATGTGAGAAAGCAATTTCGGCGCTGGCGAGATGAGCTCCAAACACGCAAGCAGGCCGGTATCCTCCCCGAACCAACTCAGCAAGCCTTTCTTTCGCCTCTTTCTAAGCACATACCAACATAAAACCTCGAATTGTTTCATTTGCACATTATTGGGGGCAGCAGAGAAGAGAAGGAGGAGAAATTTGTTAGTCGGTTGCTTTGGTTTGACTCGATTTGAATTGTGGCTTTGCCACATAATTACTAATACACCAACTGCCCTGGGGGTGCAAACATAGGTTTTACGCTGAAAATGCTCATATCAAAGGATATTCGTACAAAGATCCTGGCAATTAAACTATCGCAAGTGTATTCAAAACAACGGCAAACAAAATAAAAGTCCAAAAACACAGCAAAATTGGGGAACCTAAAATTAAAAGTAAACTTTCGAATTGTTAAATCGTAAATTTTCCATGTGCCACTAGTGCACCACCAAGTGTAAGCAGGCAACTAGTCAGTCGCTGGGATTGTTTCGAAAGAGCGAGTAATCCGATAAATCCCAGGCGCAACACACGACGCGTACTCACACCTATCATTAGCCGTCAGCCCTATGACAGTGGACGATTGATGGCTGCGTACGTGATGGTGGTGATGGTGATGGTCGAAAGACGCTGGCCCAAACCGCATGATTGCCTATTCGGCACACACACACACTGGTCAACGCAGCCGCGCTAGGGCCAACGCCGCTTTGCGCTGCGTGGAAGTCTTGCCACCACCATTCCCACAAAGTTCAAGCTGCATCAATAACTCTCGCTCTCTGTGCGTCTCTTTCTCGATTTCCGCGCCACATCGGCGGACTTCTTCATTTATTATTATTTTGTGCACTACCCAGTGATTAAGTTCAGCGATCACGCTGCAACAAATACTCGTACGCCAACACCAACCCACAGCCGCCACAGTGCGAGACTGTAAAGCGCCTGCGATGGCACAGGAAATCGGTCTGCCATATATCACACAAAACGAATTCCGTCACGTATCAATCTGTAAATTGTGAAAAATGCGTGCGTGGCCAGGCCAGCGCATTTGCTATGTACGGCGGCGCAATCCTTGCCTTCCTTCGCATAGACACCCACTTGCGCGCACCGCATGCCGCCTTCCCTCCATGCCCTCTTCCGGCAGACGATCGCCATATTGTTGCCCTTTTGGCACCCATGATGGATGTAGGTACAACTATCAGATATGTATACACATACCTACGGCGTATGCTTATTTGCTTTTTTGACTGTCAGTGATTTTTTATGGCCAATTCGTGGCATAAATCAAAACATTTTTTGGTAAGCGGTCCGTCGGACGGCGATATGCCTGCGGTCACATTGCATAGGTATATTCGTTTAAATCGCGAATGCACGGATATCTATGCGAATTTTTGTATGCAGGTGTGTGTATATACATATATACATATGTATGTATGTATGTTTGTAGATATGTATTACATAATTTATTTGCGGCCACATTCAATCGATATGCCTTGAAAGTGAATGAGTAAAGTATTACTCATGGCTTGCCCAAAACGCGAAAACCATCTACATAGTAAGCGTATATCGCTAGCTTAGAGTGAAAAGTTGCTAAGTCCACTTCTTGTGGAAAATCATATTTTGATACAGGAGGCTAGAGAAATTAAAAATGCATCGATTCGAAAAGGATAAATGTCCTTGTTTTATGTTTTCTCGTTTATATTCAATGAAAGGTAAATTTGCTAAGTCCAAAAAAAGCTCCGAAAATACGTTAAGACCAAAATAGTACGAAATATTTTAATAGAGATCGCATCCCTCTGATTCGTATAGAGTTTTGCTTAGATTTAAACAGCCAAAATGTTGTATTCAAAGTTTTGAGAAATGCTTGAAGGAAATGGCTATAAAAAGTTGTTTCTTCTCCTGTAATTTTTTTTTTAATTAGGACTTAGAAACTTTTCACTCTAAGCTATCGATATGCACATATGTATGTACGCAGAACATATGTATGAATACACATTTATGTAAAAAGTGTAAAAATTCTAGGAAATCTACTAAAAAAAGAAATAAATTCTATCAAACATTCTCCGAAAAGGCAAAAATTTTCAGTAGATTCTTTGATCGTAATGATCTGTAGTTTTTGGTCCTGTTGATACGTTATAAAATCTAGCCTTCAAAAATGCGGCGCATAAAATTTAAAAAATGGGCGCAACAAAAGAAAAATAGCTAAAACTTGTTAAATTGTCGCACCCCTATTTCTATGTTCGCAACTGTATGCTTTTAACGAAAGCGTATCTATGGTCAGATTTTTATTTGAATTCGAAACTTTCAAAAGGTATTTGATAATAAATATGTATATTCTCAAAAGAAGGATACGTCAAATGGCGCTAAAGTCAAGATATTCATAACTACCGTCCTATCTTGGGACAAGAATAGGTTTTTCGGTTGGTAAAAATTGATATACATATACATATGTACTTGAAATGCTCTAAAGCTAAAACTTTAATGAATTCTAAAAAAATCTAATCATTACAGACTGTTCACAAATATATATGGGAACAGGATCTGGAAACTTTCCGTGGGTGACTCACATATTCCTGAAGCATTTTCAGGCTGAGATCAATGCAGCTAACATGGCTGCAAATTTAGTACACATTACACAGAAGCCAAGGTCAATGCCTTTAAAAGAGACTATAAGTAAATCGATGTGTGTTCACGAATTTTGGATATACCATGTAAATGTTTATGTACAATTGCATCACATCGCAGAACCCAGAACACTGAACCGCAAGAAATGATGATTTTCCACGTAAAAGCATAAGATTATTGCTCTAAATTGTGAAAAATAAAATGAATGCAGTATTCTTGTCCAGGAAGTCCTGTGATCAAAGGGAAATTGACAACTTCTGCGACAATATTTTTCCCTGAACGTTTATAACATCGAAAAAAGGAATTGTTACTTTCGGTCCCTTTTTTGTTTTTTTATTTTTTGGTGTTGGTCGGAAACTGGGTTTGAACCCAGGCCCTGCGGAATGGCAGTGAGCACTGCTGACCACTACACCACAGCTGCCTCTGCCGCATAGAATTAGTTGTATACAAACGTGAAAATAATATACATTAAAAAAAAAAACAGTTTAGTTACCCTGTGGGGAAAATCTCTAGTTCTGAACTGGTGCGCTTCTAGTACATTTAGACCCAGTGCTGGTTCGCGATAAATCTCTTTTGCATGCAAGCAACTGGCGAATTTAACATGGCGTTGCATCCCTTTTTCGATAGTTCCGAACTAATCCTAAATTCTATAGTTCCGAACCAGTTCTAAAATCGACAGACGAAAGAAAAAATTATCATGATTTTTCAATCTTTTTGGTTCTTCCGTGTGTGCGATTTTAAGTTATTTTAGAAGAAATGTGTTTTCAATTTGAAATTAACTTTGTTTGAATGATTGTAAGAAATGTACGTTTACATACCTTTAGCTGTAGCTGAGTTTGCAGAGGTGCCCGCTGTTATTTCTTAGATTCCAGACTCTCCCAAGATGTTGAAATGTTAGCACAAATTTTAGTTTTGTATTACCAAGCTATGAAAAAGCATCTGCGAAGCACACAATAGAAGCGTATTTGAACGAAATAGCCGCTGAACACATATCTATGTAAAGTAAACAAGCCCCCCGCTGCATCCCTTATTCGATAGTTCCGAACTGGTTCTAAATTCGACAAATAAGATCTAGCTCGTTCTGCATCCCTTTTTCTATAGTTATGAACCATTTCTAAATTCGGCACTTTAGATATAGATTTCTAGTAAAAAAAAACTGAAAGAATTAGTCTTTTAAATTTACCACTTTTCGCCGATTTTCGACTGGTGGGGATCTAGTTCCTATCGGACTAGTTCCTTTTTGGCGATAAAGACCTAGTACGGAACTAGAAATTTGATTCACTAGTCCGCGGTTTCCCTACAGGGTACCGTCAGCTAAACTCAGTTCTCAATGTATGATTCAGCAAGGCGAATTTTATTTTCGTAGTCCGATAGAGATCCCGCAGGTTACAACCAGACCGTTTCATTACTAATCAAAAATAATTTGCTTTGAGTGTTTTACACATCAGATCCTTCATCCATGTACCTAATGATGACGAACCTTAATTGTGTTAAATGTTAGCCCAAATAAATAGGAAAACAAAGATCAGCAAGATCGTCATGCAAGCTGAAAAATGTTGCACCTGTTAACCGGATGCATACATCCATATATGCAAACACATACGCACAAAAACAATTAGAACTAACTGCATATGAAGTCACTTTACACACTCATTAGGAGCAGATATTTTCGTGTTAAACTAACAGTCAGTCTACTTTTACCAGTAACAATTAATTAATTAATAGGAGACCCAAAAACCTGAAGCGGCCAAACAAAGATCAAATGAAAACAAAAAACAAAAAAAAAAAACAATTAAAAACGAAAAAAAGAACTTTAGAATGCCAAAGTGACCACAAAAATATGCGCTAATGAACTGTCAAAGGTGCGATTACCGCACAACTGAGCAAACTTGCGATCAATCGAGCGCTTTTTTTTTTTGCTTAAGAATACAGTTTGGCAGTCATTTGCGCGCCAACTTTGCAATAAACATTCGAATATTAATTAATCATACTTTGTTTTTTTTTTGTTTTTGTTTTAGTTTTTTTAGTTAGTCTAGCGGTAAGAAAAAAAAACGCTCCGCATTCTACAGCCAATTTCCTGTAGCGAAAGAGACGGCTGGTAGATTTTAGAGGAATAACAGCAAAAACTCATTTAGACGTTTCGGTTTTACTAAAACACAGTTAGTTTGCGAACCTGCTAAAAAAAATACAGAAATACTGTGTGTATGTATTTAGTATTGCTCTGGGGCAATGGCTTGTACATTGCTCCGACCACCTTACATTAATATATTATTATGATTGGTTTTTTAGCGATTTTAATTGATGTTTAGCAGCTGAGACCACTCATTTGTCATAAAAGTGTGCGCCAAACTAAAAGTGTGTTTGCATTGTTCAACTTTGCGTTCAACATTTCCGTTCAACTCAGCGCAGGGTTGCACGAAAAAAAAGTTGAATGGCTAAAAATATCAAAATATGAAAAAATATCAAAATATTCGCCATAAAAAGGTGTTTGCATTGTTCAACTTTGCATTCAACTTTTGGTTGAATGGCCTTTCAACTAATCGCTTTCAACAAAGTTGGTCACCAGCCAACATTTAGCCATTCAACTTTTTTTTCGTGCAACCCTGCGTTGAGTTGAACGCAAAGTTGAATAATGCAAACACTGCTTAAGGGAATACATATAAAATGTCAAAATAAAAGTTATTTGTTTTTATTTTATTTTCATTCACAAAACTTCAACTAGTGCTTTACTACATATTTGCGCGTATGGCGCTATTCTGACAAGCCGTGGGCTATCTTCTTAAGTTCCCTACCACCTTCCCCATAGCGATCGATGACCTCTCTGCGTAAATTTTGGATGGTTGTTTTTAAAAAAAAAAAAGCAAAATAGTCCTCGCACTTGCCTTCAGATATTAGTAAATGTGGAATATGTTTTTTTTTCTTAATGTTTGTTTGACTCAGTCAGCCTAATGCGGAATTTCCACTAGGCATTGAAATTACAAAAAATTGGAGACATTTAAAAAATGCCATGTGGAAATTAATTTAATGAATATTTTATTAAAGTAATGACAAGAATATTTTTTAATGCCCAGGTTTGTCATTAAAATGTCTGCCATTTAATGCCTAGTGGAAATCCAGCATTACGATATTATTTCAACGATAATTAATCGAATTAAATTTTTAAAGAAATTTTTCTCGATTTTTATTTTTTGTAATGTGATATTTTTCCAGAAAAGGAGCTATTCGTTACTCGCGAATTCTTGAAAAACTTATATAAGTATGTATTTCGTCTCTACGCCTATGTTCATTGATAAATTGTTTGCAGCCTCAAACAAAAAATTCAAATTAACAACCAAATCGTTAACAACTCATTTTTAAGTCTAAATATTTATAGGAGACTAAGGTAAAAAAAAACACATTTCTGCAAAGTTGCTTATCTTCCATTCATCTATTTCAGTGATTTATTTATTTATTTTTTCCCCTTAATTTTTATTTTGCCTTTTGCTCTTTTTCCGCATTGCCGACGGAGAAAGTCAAATTATAATAATTTATGCTTTGCGAAACACTAAAGTGTTAAAAGAGTTAATTTTCTTAACACAAATTTCATAATTAGCTGAATGTGGCTATGTAATTTCAAATGTGTTGATTAACGGTTTAAAAGTAACACTTTGCGCCAATTTGTGGTCATCTGCAATAATTTGAGCGTTTGTCTATAAACTCTTCATAGCTTATTGTGTTTAGAGATCTTTAATTATTTTTTAGTGGATTTTTTAATTCATTTGACTTCTGTTTAATTTATTTCGCAGAAAGGTTATTTGAATTTTTATGGTTCCAGATTTGAAATAGTGTTACATATATGTAGTCGTAATGAGATGGCTTGCAGAGAGCACGCGATAATAAGTAATGTTCTTTGTTAATGATATGTAATAGAAAATAAGGACCATTTAAATCCAAACAAATATCTCGAAAGTTAAGATATATCTAATGCAACTCAAAAGTATTTACGCATTCTTGAGTTTTCTATTCTGTCTCTATTCTACTGCTTTCTTCCCAACCAATACTTCTGTTTGAGAAGCACAGCGTTGGTTTGGCAATTTTAAATATCCTGAACGCTTTTTAGTATATTAGCCTTTGAATTGAAGTTGGACTCAACTAATAGCAGACTAAGGGCGTTTTGAGTGAGCCAGAGACCAGTGAGTAGCGTTCTTATCTGAGTGGGTTTAATGAAGCATTCTCACTGCCCTCCTAATCCATCGGAGCCGTGTACATATAAGTAAGTAAGAGTTTGACCGGCTAAACTTCCAGTTCTTAATTGCGGCAGTGTTACGCTGAACTCTTTAGTTACATGAAGCCCTCTACCGCAAAGAGTGGTGGTGGAATTGCCACGATGGTACTCACAGAGCGAGAGTTCATTAAAGTGGTAATTGGCTCTGGGTTAATGTCGTTGGCTTCGTCGCGACCAGTGGTTATGAGGTGCGTGCCTAGGAGGTGGCACAGTTTCAAAAAAAAAGTCTAAGCGTGGGCTCCTTGCAGTTGCAGCCATGCTGGAATAGTTTGCCAAACATCGACCGTAAGATGGTCGTTCAATTTCAAACCTGAGTTATGAATATCATATCCGAATATCATGAATATCAAAAGAAGGAGTATTTTCAAGAGTTTAAAAATAAATATTAAATTTGGCAGGTGATGACAGAAAGGTTTTTCTATTCCCTCCTCGACCTTTCCGTACCAAAGGAAACATGCTAAACTTTAAGAAACTTATTTTTAGATAAAAATTATTTTTAGGAATAAGTAGTTTTTAGAAAAAAATATATTTTTTCGAAAAATAATTATCGCATCTATAGAAAAAATATTTTTAGATAAACATTATTTTAAGCAATAAGTAATTTTTAGAGAAGAATATATTTTTTCGAAAAAATATTACCGCATCTTTAGATAAAATATTTTTTAAGGAAAAAATAAAATTATTTTTTGTTGGGCGTTGTCGGAAAAAATGTTGAGGGAATTAAATTGTAAAAAAAGATCTTTCTTCTGTTTCTATAAAAAACCTAATTTTTTATTGTCTTAAAAAAGGAGGTGGTTCCCATTTCGTCGTGTATGTTTTTATTTTAGGCTTACGATCCCGAAATGGTTGACTAACGAGACTGCTTAAGAAAGTTCACGTTTTACTTTTTTGTTTTGCCGCTGGTATATCTGTATTTTTTTGGTTGTGTTGCTTTTTAGCAAACCAAAGCACTTAAAGAAATCCAAACTCTTTCGCCTTGCAAGCTGTAGTTTCTCTTGATTTTCATTCAACATTAGAAGTAATACGCCCTTATGCCGCAACAGCTGAAACCCCTAATTAAGGTCCTTGTATTTCGTATCGAACCGTTATTTTGGCGAGAATTAAAACATGCCACCAAAACAAATTCCACGGAAACATCAGCAGTCGGTGTCTAAGCAAATGAAAGCTCAAGAGAATTAAGTTGAATAAAAGTGAAACAGAAGGACGGGGGATCAACCGCTTCAAGACTTGTGGCTGCCACACTGCATTCGAGTTTATATTTGTATCTTTGCGGCGCTAGGTCAATTGAAACGCCCTCAGGCAATAATTATACTGCAAACTACAGAAGATGAGAATGTTAGAAGAAAAAAAAAACATATTTAGGCAGAAATATCTATAACATAGATAGGCGTACATAAACATACACATACACATGCATTAGAGTTACCCCTACAGTAATGACATAAAGTCCCTTAAGCAAAATTTAATTCGCGTTAAAAATTTTAAAAATTCACTAAAGGGTAGAGGGTAGCAGTGGTAGATTATATTTCAACCCTACACAAAAAAGAGGGGGCGGTACGCTAATTGTGATATCACTGAGGCGGCAAACAGTTTAATGGGGACGCAAAATAAAACTTTCGCAGAAAGCGCCTCCATTATTAAAAACTACACTTAAGTAAGGAGTATGTAGAACTTTCTATACTTATTATATAATCCATTTCCCATTAAAAATTCTTTTCATTCACTAATCAAGCTTCATAAACCAATGTAAAACAACTCTGGATACCCATTACCGGCGACAAATTTAGCGCACTTATACCCCCGTCTAAAATGGCACAAGCCTTGCTTAAACCGCTTTGTTTCTCCAATTTCAGGCATTTCGACTATCCTGTCTGCCGCGCGCTAGGGTAACCAACAACAGTAAGCGGTAATTAAGCGCGCGCCGCAGCGTCCTTTTCATGCTGCCCATTAAAGTGGCAAAAGCACTTTATGTCTCGCCGCTTTCGGGCCAACGCGCATCGCTCTGGCTTTTAATGCACAGCGCGGCAATTCATCATCCAGAAAATCATGGCGTTATGATTAAGCCGGCAACATTAGGTGTTCGCCAACTACATATCTACAAAAACTTCAGCGATAAGCGCAGACCCAAATACTTAGCTCAACAGACTGAAGGAACGGAAAGGCACTCAGCGACGAATTGCCGAAAGCTAAGGAAACATAAGATAAAAGGAGTTGCGAGGGGAGTTTAATAATTCCACTCTTCTATGCCCGCGCGAGCCTCGACGCCTGAATGTGTGTGTGGTACGTGCGCAGCACGAGCCTAAACGCACATTTAGCTATGTATTAAGTATGTACCTATGTATATGTATCCATATGTACATGTGTATATGGCATTTATGACTTGAGCCTTTTTGGTTTGCTGATGCTTGATTGACAGGTAGTCCATATGGCAGTATATCGGACATAGCTGCCTGACGATGGACACACTTGGGTTGGCTAGAGCGAGCAAAGCTCACTGTTTTGGATCATCAAATGGTAGCAAGACATCAATCAATCGCTCACCGCCGCCAAATGATTTATTGAATTTTAACTGAGATGCAGTCAATAGAAGTGGGCTTATATGAATCAATCAGGTATATAGTGCATTTTAAACGCTTTTGGTTTATAAAAAAATCAATTAAGGCTTTCCAAAATGGAAATATTCTCATTATTATTACAATTTTTGTCTAACGGAATCCTTTGAAGAACAGACAATTTATGTACCTACAATCAACACGCTTTAAGCCAAACCAATCAAGCTTTAAAGAAGAATAATCATATTGCTGGTATCCATCAAAACGAAGCTTGCAGAGTAAGTTCATTTCCGAAACTGGGAAGGAACACAAAACAAACCTTATCTTCCTCGATTAAGTGATTTGGAAGCTTTAAAATGCCAGGTCGCCATCTGTTATCACCAAGATACATACATTTCCTTCTCTTCCATCAGCCCGAAGCAACAACTTGTACTGCGGTGAAAGTCACGCCGTTGCAAATAAACAGATGTAGACGGCACTACGCTGTGATCGGGCACAACTCGTGCTATGTCGATCGATATAGCAAGCTTACGAGTGTAGCGAGGCGTTGATTCGAAAAGCTGACATCCTGGTCGATGGAAAAAACTTAGGCGACCCGCGGAAGCTTTCAAGAATAGTAACAGCGCAGAAACCAATTGAGAAGATGAACGCAAAGCTCTAATCGGGGCTGGCAATTTCGCTGCATACGACAAAGCTGCTGGAGCTGAGGCTTTCGCGGCGAAGACTTGGTGAGTTGCTTGCTGCGTGCATCAACTCTCGTTCCTGCCGACTGGAATTTAAGTATGCTCTGCCCAATCCAGGAGAAAAGTGGAATGAAAGATAGTTTCATTCCGATGAATAGTTCATTCAAAAATTAAATATTTAAAAATAATTTGCCGAAACCCGGGATTGAACCGGGGACCTTTAGATCTTCAGTCTAACGCTCTCCCAACTGAGCTAATTCGGCGCACATCAAATGTCATTCTTAATTGAAGCACAATGTTTGCTATTTCGATTGGGACAAAGCTTCTCATATACATAGTATGTATGTATGTAGTTAAATGCTGATTTTGAAATTGTTTGTGCTTACATATGTTCATACATATGTATATGCATATGTATGTATTTATTTTAAAGTAATCTTCAGAAACTATCCTTATCACCTCTACTTTAATATCACAAAAAAAAAAAAAACAAGTATTAAAAAACTCTCGCTGTCCCCACTGGAGTTCTTTATAATAAAATTGTGCCATTAAAAAGTCGTCTGTGGCGTCTGGCAAGCTGTGGCCGAGGCAATGGATGAAAAGGATGCAAGCTAAGAACGATGAGGAGCATTTCACAAGAATGCCACGCCCAAAAGCGACATTGAAACCAGCACAAGTTCGCATTTCTCAAAAAAAAAAACTTAAAAAAAAAGTCTCCCTGAGCGGCCGAAAAAGTAAAAGCTGCCCGAAGAGATAATTCAAAAAAAATTTACAACTTTATGTTGTTGTTTTTCTTTTATGTATTTATTATTAAAACAGATTCGTTGCTATTCAACTTGTTGCGGTTATTTTTGTTGTTGTTCGAATCAGATTCATTTGGCGCGGCTGAAACCCCATAATTATGAAATTATTACCGAGCGCCAAGTTAAAAGGCACCAAAATCGAAAGAACTTGATGAAAAAAAAAACAAAGCAACAAACTTGGTAAGAAATAACAGTCGTCGCGACGGCATGCCTACATACGTCTAAGAACAACAACTACTTGCTACAATAAATGTATATACAATAAAAGTAGCTTTTCCTGCCATCGTCCATCAGACGGGCCTCCGCTCGGCTCAGCTTAGCGGCCAGCAATGGCCAGTGGCGCACCCGGGCACAAAGCAGCTAACAGACGCAACACGCGCACAACGACGGCGGTTGGCTCTTACCTTGGTTGTATCCGTACCGCTGGCCAACTGAACGGCCTTTGCATGCCACAAGCTAACGAAGCAGCCACCAACCTTGCGCAGAGCGCACACCCTGCGGGCAGGCAGGAAGTTGTGCTGTGTCGAAGAAATTCGTAATATTTTTTGTATTCATTAATTTCTTTGTTTTAAATGTCTATTTTTATGCTGCTTCTTTCTTACTTAGTAAAATTTTTTGCGCCGAATGTATTTTTTTACCTCTTCATTTCTTTTCGGTTATTATTAAGTTTTTTCATCATACCGCTCATTGCGTGTTTTGCGTGCGGCTTTGTGGTGAACATGAAATCGTCAAATGGGAAAAAATCCGTCGGCGGTTGACGGTCGGTGCCACAGAAGCCACAGAAGCCAAAAATGCGCATGCTGCACGCAAACGTAGAAGTATTTACGTACCTTGTTGTAGACAGTTTTCTAGCAGCCGACAAATGGGTCCTAGAACAGCATAAGTATATGTATGTGCATACATACAGAATGTCTTTCCACTTTCTTTGCACTAAAAAAGATTAACAAATTAGTATTAAGATGCTTAGGAATATATGCATGTATATTAAACTCCATCACCAAAAAAAAGTTGCGGGTTTTCCGCCGCGGGTTATAAGTATGTCTGCATATTAAACACTGGACTGCATTTCTAGTACAACCGGAATCTTTTGCACGAACCTGTTGTCGCTGGCAGTGAAACTTTTGAAGTCCCTCAAATTTGACGATCGCGTAAAAATTTGCAATTATCTCTTCTCGAGAGGGAATACATAAAAATTCTCAGAAGTTTTAATGCTGGAAAGTTCTTGCGGAATTTTAGACGAACGGCCCTAAGTTCCAGGAGGTTCCGTGGTTTAATTGCAGTCCGTCGAAACAAATTAAAATGATAATAAATAGTTTCTACTAAAATTGATTTTTACTTTATTTTTTGTGTTTCCGAACTATAAAAAAGCATCTGTGAAGTACAGAACGAAAGTGTATTCGAATGAAAAAAAAAATCCCCGAACCAAAATCAGTTTAAAACAGCGCTGTGCCTGTAAAATATTTACAATTATTTACTTGTAAATAATAGGTTTGTTCGTCGAAAATCCAGCAGGAATTATCCAACACTCAAAATATCAGAGAGTAAGAAAAAATTCTCTCAAATTCTCTCTCATGTTGAGAAACTTGCAAATTTCTGCACGAACGCAAATTTGCAGGAATTTGCAAGTTTCGCTGCCAGCTGGCGTCCACGGTTGCATTTCAAACATAAAAAATTTTTATAGAATTTTTAAAATTCTTTCGGATGGCCAAAAACAGGATATACATGTATATTTCTTGTTGTTCTGACTTTCTTTAACATACATTTCAATTTCTTCATCGTACTAGCTGTCGGGTTTCTTAAATCGACTCTGGTTGCAATTGCATTCCGATTGCGAATACCATTTTTTTCAGCCGAATTAAGTTCAAATCATTGGAATTAACTAAATTAATTATATCAACAATTATTTACTTCCTTTTTTCATAAAAAAATCGCTCGTGTTTATAAATTTTTAAATTTAACGAACTAATTTATTCAAATTATTGTAGACAAAAATGCAACCATGCGCCACAACCACATGTTTTTCGTGTTTGCAAATTCTTGCTGGCAAAATTTTTTCCAGCAAGAATTTGCAACTTCTCTCCAAGAGAACTGTCACTTTGCTCTCACAATTTTTGAGTGTTGGATAATTTTTTGGTCTGCACGAACGCGATTTGGGCAAAAATCGTGATAATTCGTACAAATTCGTACAAATTTTTTGCTCGACGACCAAACCTATGGTAAATATTTCCAGGGCGATATTTTTGGTGTAAATAATATACATTTGTAAAGAATTGTAAACAATTACAGTTAATTCTAAATTATTGTAAATAATTGTAAACAATGTAACTATTGGTAAATATTGTCTCGGTGCGAGCACCAACGTGCTTCAGCCAGGATTGTGCCTGTAAAATATATACATTATTTACAATAATTCTTTACTTGTAAATTATGTATTGTAAATAATTGTAAACAATGTAAATAATTTACAATCAACATACAATTGTTTACAATATTTTACAATTGTTACTAAATATTTTACAATTATTTACAATATAAGTGTAAAAAAATTTAAAATTTGTGTAAGTGCACAACTCCGGTTTAAAGTAAAGAAATGATCATTCGGCGCCAAATATGGTACGGTTTACTTTTTTCTTGGTGTGTGAAAAATAAAATTATCCTCTGTAAAACTTTTGGAAAAATTATTTTCGCCGATAATAGTTATATACTTATTTATGTGAATATGTATAATTGTTTCTTAAACATATTTCGTTAGCCGCCGAAATAGCTCAGTTGGGAGAGCGTTAGACTGAAGATCTAAAGGTCCCCGGTTCAATCCCGGGTTTCGGCAACCGATTTTTTTTTTCAGTATTATCAATACTTATTTTAAAACGTTGATATTTTAAAGACATTTAGTACTCATTTAATCAAATTAGTTATTTTGTAATTTTTTCATTTTCCACTATTGACTTTCGGGTTACTCACTATTTTATATGCTCAAGCGATAATTCGGTGAATTGTTTGGGTAGCTTCGTGGGCCGAAATAGCTCAGTTGGGAGAGCGTTAGACTGAAGATCTAAAGGTCCCCGGTTCAATCCCGGGTTTCGGCAAAACAAACTTTTTATTGAAAATACACTGAGTTGTAATAAGTTTAGAACTCAGCTACCAACTAATATCCCGAATAAAGCAATCATTCATTTACTCATTACAACTTGTCATAGCGGGGTTATAGGTCCGAGCATGAAGTTCCTATGTGCATAGGCATATATGTCCATATGTATGTATGTATATGTATACATTTTTATATACATACATACTAGCCAATGTCCGCTTGCTTCGCGGCGCCTATTAAAAAAACTTTTGCGTGGGCCAATACAAAAATAGCGTTTAAAAGAAAAAACGGTGTGTAAAGTAAAAACAAATTGAAACGACTGAAGAACAGAATCCTCCTCATACATAGGCCAAAACTGGTAGCCCTTTGATGCCGATGGTCTTATTTTCCACCAGTGAAATCTCTGACAAGCGAGATCTGCAACTACAACATTGGTCCGATTCGTAAGCCAATAAAAGTCCTTATATGGAAATCTGTTATAGAAGGGCCAAGAATTATCGCTGCCCCACAGGATGAAAAGATTTCCCGTACATTGGCTAAATGTGTCGTGTGATCTCTTGACTCGACTCCAGCGCCACCCAGCGGGTTCTTTTTTAGCAAACGAATTCATCGTACAGGTGGCTCATATTGCGATTTTGAACGAAATCGGCCAATAAATGACTCAACTTCCGTGCCACCAAGCGAGTTTTCTAGTAGTTAGTCTATAATAGGACCACATGTGCAAGGTATAACCTCCGACAATTTGTCTGACCTCTATCCAGTGGTCAGTTAGTTTAGTCCGAAAAACAAAAACAGCTACCATTTTATGTATAGATATAGGTATGTACGAAAATAGAAAAATCTATAATGAAAAATTAAAATTTCAAACTTTGTGCAAAATTAAAAAAGTTCTTCAAAATTTTCACAAAAAATTTTACTCGCTCCCAAAAATTAAAAAGAAAGTAACAGACGCTCAATGCGATTTAGAAATCTAGGATAAATTGGTTTCCAGTCGATTGATGCTTGCCTATCTACATATATAGATGCAAGATGGAAGGTGCCACGCCCCCCTTTTCCAATAGCTCCCAGTTTTCGCCATAAGTAGGGTATTTACAAATTATGCATCTGTGCCAAATTTTATTTACCCAGGAAAGTGGATGCCCTCAGAAAAGGAGGTTCAACATTTTATTGTAACGTATGTCAATGTGTAGATATAAATCATTCTCCCACTGTATAAGAACGTTAGGAATATCCCGACCCCAGTGCCTCCTATCGTGTAATTTTTTATTGCAAATATTCCTTTTCAATTGGCTAAGAAATGTTCTAAATATGAGCCTAATCTGCAACTTAATTAAATTTTTAGGAATATCCCGACCCCAGCGCCACCTAGCGATACAATTTTTAGTCGGAATATTCCCCTTCAAGGTGCTGACATACATACATATGTTCCAAATATGAACATTTCATTTCTATATATGTACATATATAGTTAGATGTAAAAGCTTTATGAGAAGTTATTTACAGTTGGTATGTATGTATAAATAGAAGGATAATAAATAATAAATTTCAATTTACATCGCGATAAAAATGCACGCTCTTTAACTGCCCTAAAACGCCTTCCCAGTAGCCTCGTTTGTTTTGTTTGTATCACTAATTTGGCTATCTATTGCCAAATCTTAAAAATACATAAAAACATTCTTATATTTTTGTATTCATTAATATTGTTTATGTATGTGCGCGTGTACTACTCACGTTTTAGCGTTTTAGTCGAATGCTTTTCACCCATGTACCGTAAAAGTGCTAATCACCGCAGGCGAAAATACGTCAGCGCAAGAAACCAAATGCTTTTTTGGCCACATTCAGTAGCTGCGAGTAGTTGCAGTTCTTGTCCGTCAACAGGATGCACCTTGTTCAAGCACATTTTCTATATACATAAATAGCTACGTACCTTTTATTGAAACCGGGAAAAATTTTGGAGAACCAGACACTTTTGAATATTTATGAAATATGTTTATGAAAATACATAAATTAATGTACATATGCAAAACAAATATTTAAAATGGAAACGAAACAACCCTTTGAGAAACTTTGCGACTAAAAAAACTACAACAACCGGACCGTTATGAAATATGTAGAGCCACTCATAATATTAATTCATTTTTGCCAAAGTTATAAATAATAAAAAAAAAATTTTACTTTATTTTATACACATACATATGTAGCACATATTATGTGCATAAATATGTGCAAAGAGGGAAGAAATAAAATAAAACTAAAGAAAATAATAATAATTTAAAAAAAAATATGTAAAATAAATTTTTGCCGAAACCCGGGATTGAACCGGGGACCTTTAGATCTTCAGTCTAACGCTCTCCCAACTGAGCTATTTCGGCGGATGTTATCACCACCGCCAGTCGCACAGCGGATAACACGTACAGTAGGTATTCGCTACACCAACACTCACTACAAGTTTAGGTATGCATGCAGCAGCTTAAATACATACCAACGAATATCGAACATTGTCGAACATATAAAATATTTTCAACATATATACACATATATATATATGTATCTATATGTATATGTATATAAGTTCATCCATATACAGTTATGGTCAGGTGAATACTAAATAGATTCTCCTTATCATTTCTAAATATAGAACAAACAAAGTATGTATATGGCTTCTATGTATGTATGTTTGTACACATGTGTGTCCATTTGTATTTGTACATATCTATGTATATATATTAATACGCTAACATAAATTTTGTCTCCGTTTTTTTTTTTTGGCGATTCTACCGAACCGATTTAAGATTTAAAAACCAAGAACACCATTTTAAAGTTATTTTTCTATAGATGGGGAGAGTTTTTATGGCTGCAACATTGGTTGAAAATTACGGCCAAAATCGTCGTTTGTGTATACCCTGCGGAAAAAAAATTATCAATTGATTAGAATAACCAACTTCTAGTTAGCTTTTTTGCGGGAGTTCGATAAATAACTAACTTTTGATTAGCTATGACAAAAATAACTTTAAGTTAGTTGTGAACGCGAGCAGGAGTCATGCAAACGTTACCGGGAGTTTGTTTTCTTTACAAGTTTCTATTAAATATCCTCATACGAAAATTATTTTTAATACACTTTTTTTCTGAAATTCGCAGATTCTTTTTCGTATTCAGATAGAGTGAATTCAGAAAAAGTGAAGGCAAAATTAAAGCTAAAGACGAAAATGAAAACAATGAGAAATACATAAGATTTAGAGTTACTGAATGTGTAAGAAAGTGTTAAAGTTACTGAAAGGTTAAGTTTTTTCGATAGGAATATTTATTAATTCTGTCATAAAAAATTTAGTTATCGAAGGTTATCAAGTTACCGAAATTTATCGAATCATCGTAGTTTATACTCATCGAAATTGATCGAGCTATCCATTTTTATTGAGTTATCTCAACGTATCAAATTATTCAAATTGATCCGTGTTAATTGAGATGGCGAAATTTATAGACACAGAAAATTAGTTTTCGAAGTTTACGCACAGTTATCGAGCTATAAAAAATTATGGGTTTATCGAAATTTGTCAAGTTAATGAAATTTATTAAGTTATGGAAATTTATCTAATGCACCGAGTCCTTTGAACTTATCGAATTATCGATATTTAGTGATTTGCTGAAACTTGTGGATTTATCGAATCGAAGTTTTTGGAACTTTCAAAATAAGCTATCAAATTTAAACGAGTTATCGAAATCGATAAAGGTATC
The DNA here is from genome assembly GCF_001687245.7 of Rhagoletis zephyria. Classification (NCBI taxonomy): domain Eukaryota; kingdom Metazoa; phylum Arthropoda; class Insecta; order Diptera; family Tephritidae; genus Rhagoletis; species Rhagoletis zephyria. The sequence continues at coordinate 777,944 of NW_016157102.1, forward strand.
TTAAGTTTATCGAGTTGTCATTTAATATCGATATCTATGAATTTTTTAGTTATCGAAATTTATCGATCCCTCTAAACGCACAGTTATCGAAACGACATCCTTAGTTAGAAAACGGGTCTAAGGGTCTTAAAAAAATAGAAAAATTGTCGAATTTTGACAGTAAAGGCTAGTTTTCACTACATCCTATTTTGATCGAAAAAAATTTTGAATGCACATAGGTATTTTGTCACAACTTTCTTATTAAATTCATGCCGTTTATTTTTTGCTCTCCCACTGTCCATTTCGTGTTTCTTTTGTTAAGTTTTCGGACTGTTGAGAGCCATTTTGAGAGAATAATTTGTGACTCACTAGCCAGAGATCGCGTAAACTTTTTTCGGGTGAGTTTGTGAAAATTTGACAATTGACGTAAGAAGAATGAAAAACGTGCGTCTTCCAAATAACGAATATTCGGATATTTTACTGTTTTCCTTTGAGTGAAAAGTTTAAAATGTATCGTGCAAACAATTATTTTAATAGGTACGTTTCAGCTCATTGCAGCGGAGGTTTTCAATTTTTCACTTTCATGATTTGAAGTTTAGTTTCGGACATGAGAATGGCTTTTGGCCATTTAAAAATAGTGTTTCGTATCTATAACATATATGTATCCCCACAAACAACTCTTTTGTTAGTGTAAATTGCACCCAGCATCCTGCCATTAGCTTTTTTTCTTACTGGCAAATAGTTAGATACTAGTAAAAATTTATCCAACAAATGTCCAGTAAAGCTTCCAAGTTCATCAGTCATTTTCTTCCTTACCCACTTTGAAATTTTCGCCGTAAATTCCAGTCAAATCTTTACTATACTAAGAAAAAAATAACATGATTTTGTCGACCAGCTCGTTTCGGTTTTTGCATGTTAGCGATTAAAATTTTAAACAGAAAAATAATATTTTATAATATCGTTGGACCCAAATATTATTCTTATTCTTGGCTTATTCTTTTCCCCGTGTAGATTTTACGGGCAAGTGTCGATTACGCAGTGTATAAATATAAGGTGACCAACCGTCCTCCTTTAGAAAGGACAGTCCTCCTTTTTAAGCCTTGTTCTCCTTTCTAAAGTGTCCTCCTAAATGTCCTCCTTTTTGACATTTTTCTTTTGGTATTTGTATTTGAAGTTATATGATTTATCGTGTGTACCTACTAGTGTTGCCACTCAAAAATTTTTTCCCGACCACAATTGGTACAAAATAGCTCTCAGCCTACCAAAATGTGACTTTCATTGAAAATGGGATTGAAATATTTCAACATATACATATATGCACTTAAGTAGGTACAATATTTTATTACAAAAAAAAATTTAATAAAATTTACTTTTTCATAATTTGCGCAACTCTTTTTGGGTAAAATGAAGAAAACCCTCGAACTCAAAGTAAAGCTTTGAAAATTAAATGTTTTTACTTTTGCTACACAAATTGAAAAATGCGAAAGTGAGTTTGTTTGTTGGTTACGCTTTCACGCTTTAACTACTCAACCGATCATCATGAAATTTTGCACACTGTTGTCATTAACCAAACAATTAAAACATTGGATAGCTGTCATCTCGACTTGACAAGGGGGCGTGGCACGTGCCATACAAAAGTATTTGTGGCTCCACCACACTGGAACTCGGTATGGAGATATATGTATAAAATCAATTCCATACCCATGGAGGAGAGATGCCACCTGTTTAAAAAATCTAATTCAATTTGAATTAAGAGAGTTATTTATCTGAAATTTGTATTACAATGTGGGTTTCAGACGAATGAGGCTTAAAAAGGTTGAAGTTTGAAAATTAATTATTCCCAAATTAAATACATGAAAAATTAAAATATGGATGTCATATGAAAGATTGTTAAGAAGCCCTTGTTTTGAACATTTAGAGCCGGTTGCTCAAAGCCTGGTTGACACTAATCCCCGGTTAAACATCGTTATCGACGTTACCGACACCGTGTTATATGCATGGAGTCGAAAACGTCGATAACGATGTTAACCGATGATTAGTGTCAACCAGGCTTTGAGCAACCGGCTCTTAGAATATTATTGAGGTATTTTACAAGGGTTGCCACTTGTTTAAAATTAAATTAATTAATTTAAAAGAATTATTTAAAATATGGGTATCAATCGACATGGTTCAGAAAAGGCTTTTCTTCTAAACTGTACAAGGAGGGTTGCCACCTATTTTTTTAAATCAAACTTTATTTGAATTACGGGTGTCAGAAACAAGTTAATAAGGTTGCAGTGTGAAAATAGCTTGAAGAGGGTTGCTCCCTGCTTGAAAAGTCGAATTTAATTTTATTATACTTAAAAAAGTTTTAAATATTCTTTTTTTTTTGGCTGAGGTTTAGAATTTTTAATTTTATTGAAATGAATTACCCAATTTAGCACGCAGAAATTTCATATAAACTTATGAATATGGGGCTTCAATGTTGCTGTGTCAAAATAACAAAATGCAAAATGGCAGATCCGAAATGGCCCACAGTAAAGTAACAAATAATGCAAACAAATATTTTAATTCACAGATTTTTGGTGGAATTTTGGTGAAACTTTGTAATTTTTTAAATTTTTTTACTTATATGATTTTTTTATAAAATTAAGTATATTTTTATATAAAAAAATAATTAAAATTAAATAACAAAAAAATAAATAGTCAAAACTTGTCAATATGTGGGTGTCGTATAGTTATGACAAGCACTATATGTAGTAAAAAGTATATATCAGAATGGCTTGTTGTTGTTTTACTAACACTGGGGAACCACTCTAATGCTAATAGTGAAAGATTTGAATTTTTTGTAACAAGATCGCCCTTAATGTGGTGGCACATATTTTGACTCCTTCCCCCTCCAAGCCTGTGCCATTGTGCCAATGCCATAATGACGTGGTTTATGCTTTCGTAATGACTTCTTTAAAAGTTAAAACTTGGAAAAATTGCATACATTTAAAGTAACCGAAAATTATCACCTTCACACCAGCGCAAAATCATCACAGCCAAATAAGGAGTGTAGGCCAATAAGACTTTTAAAATGCTCATCAGACAAAATGGTCGCTTAGGTGTGGTGCACCGTGCACGGATGTTTGCAAATACATACATATTTATGTACATAAGTGAATGGAAAAGCACTAGGAAAGGGGCAAATGGGGGGTTTCAAGCAAACAAGAATGAGAAGCAGAAATCCTACCTTACTGGTATTTATTCAGTTTTTTTTGCTTTTTTTTGTTGATCTTGCTGATCTTTATATATATTTATAGAGGTGTTTTTTTTTTATGCAGAAAACCTGTAGATACATACATACATACATATGTTTGCATATTTACTTGTTTTTTTTTTTGTTGTCTTCAGTGTGTAAACATGCTTTGTGTGCTTTGTGGGCCAGTAACGCCTTTACCTCTGTCAGACATTTGAAGAATTTTTCATCTTTAATGACAGCAATCAATTGTAAATTGTAGAGCAGCGTTGCATCGCCACACAGCGCCACATTGTTGCGGACGCAATGGAGATACATAAGCGTCATCGGAAAGCAGGCGCGCACGCTTAGCTATAAATGCATGCATGGAAAAACGAGCTCCACGAATAGGAGCTTCACAAGTGATTAGCCCACAACTTTAAAGGGATTGCTGATTTTATATTTCGCTCACAATTCATGTGTGTCCATATGTAAGTACCTGCATATGTATGTATGTGCGTGTGGATGTAATCAAGTTCGAACTCGTAAGTAGGTGCGCATGCGCAAAGTTCAAATATGTATTGCAATTTCCATGCAAAAAGTCAAGCGGAAACTCAAGGTTTTTTCCGTTTCACATTTTGATTTACGCTGGACTTTGTTGATTTGTCGATTAGTTTGCAATTTAGTATTTCTTTGCTTGAACATATTGAATAAATAAATTCTTCACCCATTTCTTGGTGTGCTGCAGAATAAATAAATTTTGTATGCTCGTGTTGCACGATTCTCTTGTATGCGTTGATTTGTTGATTGCGTTGACCCAAAAACTTTTTGATATGCATTTCCGGAGAATTGGCATAAGCGTGTTGTTGCTATTTGCTATACATAGAGGTATGTATGTGATCAGTAGGCTAGTTAAGTTTATAAATTTGTTTGCGGATGTATGTATGCCGAAGAAGATGAGACCTCATCAATATGAAAAACAAACGCAGCGCAGCTCTAAAACTAGTCGTGAACTAGACCGCCGGCCCTGCCACAAACACAACTCGCGGGCCGCTCGGAAACACATCCTTTCCTTACCGGTAAGCGTCGTGGTCGTGCGGACACTCCTACTTTCCACTGATCACGCCGCGCATCTGGTATAACGAGCACCATACCACCAGACCCGATTGCAAGATCAAGGGGAGAGTTTGGCACTCTCTGTTCAACAAGCACTCCTTCCGGGTTTTAGAATCGGGCGATTGAGTAGTCGCAAGAACAGCGCCTAGTTATACTGCGGTCCGTGAATTTCATCGCACTGACAGCAATGGTAAACAGCGAGTCTGGAGGCTGATTCGATCTTGTTAGCGCACTGCACTGACGCGGACTTGGCACTTCACCTCAGGCTAGAGTACAGTCGCAACAGGGGAAAGAAACACTGCTCCCACGTGTTACATTTGCCGATACCCTCTTCATAGCTGAATCCAACAGTTGCAGCGACATTCCAATTTAAGTATGCTGCTAGTCTGCACCGATCCGCTGGACTCTGGCCGCCGCACAGTGGTCGGAGAAGCCATGGTTTACGCGAAAAATTATAAGGGCTGCTATGATTATAATAAAACTGCGGGATACCCCTTTGTTTGCTAAAGAGCCTTTGAACACATTAATTTCAAGTACATAGATATAAAAGAATTATTTAGCCACACTTTGCAAAAGATCTGAAAATGCAGTACATACCGACGGGTGAGTGGAATATCGACCTATATCTCCAGCCGGTTTGGAAACGCCGTATCTTAGAAAATTTTTCAAGAAGACCCAATTCATAAACGCCCTACCTCGGCGGGGTTTGAAACAAATTGTGAGGTAGGGCCAAATTCTAAATAAGGGCTTTCTTGGGCTATTTTCTGAGATGGAGTGTTTTCGAACCGTTTGCCGAGCTAGGCCGATCTTCCACTTTTCCAATTTTTGACCTTCGCGGTTGGTGTTTCCGACAGGGTTCGGCTCGAATTCGAATAAACAATTCCACCACTGAAGATGGCACAACGCTGGAAATTCGTTCCAAAATACATTTTCCATTAAAGCTTTGCACATCATTTTCAAGGCCTGTAAATCCTCTTTTCAAAACCTATTTGATTTTTAAAGTGTTTTTTTTTTATTTAAAAAATGTAGTCGATCCTACCTGCAACCTACGCTAGGTTTTGCTTCGTGTGTATTTCAAGCTCTTTTCGAAATTTTCTTGGAGGATCGATCTATTCTTATTTTATTTCCTTAAACGTAAAAAATAAAATGTAATATCTATCGACTATTGAAGAATGCATTCCAATGCGTAAGGTAGTCATGGCGATCAATATTCTCGATAGCATTGATTTGAATTGAATTTTAATGGACAAAACCACTACCTGGATTCCTAACTCCTTTGGATGTCTAACCGGCTACCCTTCTTCTTCCCACGTAGTAATTTTTTTTTTAACTTGATATTCTTTACTAAATATAAACGACAAATAAAAAATCAAATTTTGGCTTTTAGAAGCCATATAATTTAAATCAAATTAAACTTTTACTCCATTGTTCTTCAAGTCCGCGATAATATGGCAAATTAAGAGGAGACACGCAATCCTGCATTAACATACATTTATACATACATACGTATACGTGCTACATTAGACTGCATCACGCCCCATACAAAAGAAAATCGGTACTGTTTTTCCATTGCAATTATAAAATCTGTTATATTTTAAGACTTCCACCAAAATATGTCGGAAAAATATTAAGATTTATGTGAGCTGGACCGATTTGAAAATACCTCCAAAAATGGAGTTTTTTATGAATAAAAATAGTTTCTTAAAGATTTTTTTGAAAGAAATCCCCTCAGATGACAAAACTGATTAAGCTTAAAAAATCTGCATAAAAATATTTAAAAATCATTTTAACGCAATAGTAATAAATCTTAATATTTTTCCTAAATATTTTGGTGGACGTCTTTAAATATAATAAATTTTGTAATTCCTGCGGAAAAACCTCAACTTTTTTTGGTGATGCAGTCTAATGTATGTACATATGTATATGTATCGATATAAGATTCACAAAACAAAAACAAAAAATGTTGCATCCAAACATGAACAAGTTCACGAAAAAAAAGTACAATAGCAACATGAACACGCACGCTATTTTCTAACAAAAACTTTCTCACACATTGTGGGTCAAGTTCAGTTACGCAGCTCAGGAATAACAACAAAGCTAACAAATTCAAAATGGACAACATTGCAAAATAACAAAAAATTATAATAATACAAGAGTGTAAGAGGAAAGAAAAGTGATGCGTAATTACATAGTCGCTTAAACGTACCAGACACTGAACAAATCGCAGCGAACGCATCCCCATCGAATACCAAGAGCGAGCGGGAGCAACAAGGAACACAAAAAATAAAAAAACGCTCGTGGACAGAAAAACGTGGCAGAAAAGATGGTTGCGGGTTTTTTTTGGCGGATTCGTTTCAAAACTTAACATGGAGCACATAATTAGGGGTAATTTTGATGGGCATGCACCTACAGGATGTCAGGCATCAACGGAATCCCATTTTCGGCAGTGTTTGAAAATTTTCATTTCAAACTATATCCTTCGTGGATGCACCAAACGGTTAGAATCATTTACTGTTGAACGCTGCTGTACATATACATATGTATGTACATACGTGTATGTTTAGAAGGCTCTACTTCGGATTCTGTAAAGGATGTTCCACAATCGATACAACAAACTTCGTTAAGAACATAAGTAAATAGAAGCGAAGCCAATAGAAGGAAAACGGTGGAAGGGCGGCACCATCGAGCATTGCCTAATTGTTTACACTGGATGTAAAACGTGAATTCAACACAGCGAATTGGCAAACTTCAGCGCTTCGAAAGTTTAACGGCCCAGCGTATTTGACATGGCTGATCGCCAACGACTCCCAAATAGGATTCTGCTGGGCGAAAACCAAACTGGTCTGGTAGAACGCACAGTTACAGGGATTGGTACTGAGACAACTCTTTTGGAAGCGACGAGAATAGTGTTCGCAGAGACATTGTGGTGGAAGTTCTTGCCAAACATTTATCTGAGTTGGAACGATGTGTGGAAGTAACAGTTGCTACCATCATCGATTGGCCAACCTCAATGTGCCTCGTGCTGGCCGAGAAGAAGGCAGAGCTTCTACTAATAGGCAAGCGGAAAATCATAAAGCAAACAGAAGCACAAGCTAGAGGATTCACTGTGCAGTCGAAACCCTCACTCAAGTACCGAGGCATACAATTTGTATCGCCGCTCATCTTTAAACACCATCTGAACTGGGAAAAGCAGTGATCAATCAAGGAGCACTCTCTACTGGCTGGTTTTCTGAAGTCCGTTATTCTCTACGGCTCAGAGGTTTGGGCAACTGCATCTGACACGACATTATATATTAAGGAAACCCGCGATCAGTGTACAGACTTTGCGCTGGTCATCTCATAACTGGATTCGATTGAACCCTTGGTCAATGAAACGATGACTGCGAGCCGTGGTGATTCCCATACAAAGTCCTGGAACGCGTAGACAAGACGTCGCACAATATAACAGTGAAAATACCGACGGGATCACGCGAATCGTGGTCGATGAACGCACAGACTTATACCAAACATAGAAAACTGATTGACAAGAAAATATGGCGAAGCAGACTTTAAAATATCACTCAACAACTAAGTGCGCATGCCTCCTTTCTTTAGAGCGTACTACTTCCGCTACAAATTAGATGATGCCGAACATTGTAAACCTGCGGCCAAAATAGTGCGGAAGATGTAGAACATATTCTATTTTCATACCCGAACTCTGAGGAGAAATGAGTTATCTCCTTAACTCTTTATTTGAAGTAAATCCGACTCCAGAGAACCTGATTCCGCATAAAACAAAGTCGCCAGAGAAATGGCAGTCATTCGGCACAGTCGCGGCAAACAGCATGGCAAAGCCGTTTTGACAATAATGGTGCTTGAAGAAACCAATATGTTGACTAACTGAGGTTAGTTCCAAGTAGTTACGACTTGAGACTAACTGCATCAGAACAGAAATCGTACAATCGAGCTTAGGCTCAACTTGCTTCCAACGAAATACTTTACAGTGACACCGGGGGGCATACGGTTCAGCGGAAATAAAGGGAGTTTTAGTTCGGATTAAAGTGGCACACAATGGGGTGCAGGCTTTGGATGCTTTCTTTTTTTTATAAAAGGAAGAAATAAATACAAATGTATGTATGATGTAAATATGCATGTGTGTCCAAAATAGTGCGGTACATAAGTATGTCGTATTTTTGTGTGTTTTTAAATCTAAAATACGTGTAAATCGTTGATCAAAATTTTTTGTTCATTTTCAGTTTTTTTAGTTATGCGATCATAATTACTATCACCTTGAGTGATATTCGCTACTTTTATATTATATTTATATATGATATATTCAAATATATATGTATGTACATACATACGTTTTAAACAAACACACAAACTGTGAATAATTATATTAATGCTTCCACTCCTTCTAAGCCACTTTAATAAATGTATGTATACGTATGTGGAAAAAGCTCCATAACAGCTGTGAGTAAAACCATCAGCAGCCACACTCAACGAGCTAAAATGTGCAACATCAGCGCGGTGCATAAAATTCCCATTACGTAACGATTTAGAATTTCCAGAATGTTATGAAGTTATTTTGTGTGAAAAATATGAACTTCGACTAATAACTGCAATTTCGCATCTTCGTGTCGCGAACGGGTCCAAGTGCTACTCCAAGTTATCCACATCATAACAAATGGGGCTACCTACAAATTTACATATAAACATGAATGCAGCGATTGTCAGCTAAATAGAAATGCATGTGTAATTTGATCTGGCATTTTCATACATTTAACAATAACTGGGGGTCTATTCCCGTTCTGAGCTATCGTGATGTGAAGTGAAAACTTAAAAATTCACATCGAAAAAAAAATGCGCTGTGAAAGTGATTTTTTCGACTATGCGCGTATAGCACAAAAGAAGTCTGTCTACATGTACATATATTCTAATCAAATTTTCCGAAGAAACTATGGGTCTTAAATCAATTTTGAGTTTGCCAAGTTGCGAAAATAAGCATACTGGTGTATGAAGTGTCGTAAAGATGTGCTTAAATTTGATATAAAAACAGGCTATAAGGGATTTTTTGGTAAAAGGAATCAATTTCTGCACTTATCTTCTTCTTAAAACTTTCACCAGACATGAAACATTTTCAAATTTTCTTCGGTTTCTTCGGCAAGTTGGCTTAGAATTACACGTAGACTCCTTCGTATGTATATATTTATAATGTATATATTTATAATATTTTCAGATATACACCTCGTGTCAAAATTATAAGCATGCCACTAATTGACAAATTTTAACAAACTATTTATTTTTTTATTCAATTTTAGATATTTTTTTATAGAAATACAGAAAAATTAACAAAGCTCCGTAAAAATTTCATGATAAAGTTCACATTCGAAGTAGCTAGGACTTAACATAAGATTTTTGTTTTTTTTTTTTGCTGGCGGTATTATGCATTTTCTTCCATACAAAGACTGTTCGGTGTTATATTCTAAAACAAATACAAAAAAATGTCTAGTTATTTGAGTATCGAGGAATTGAAACTGAATTCTTAGTTGCTCAAAATCTAAATTTATTAAACTGAAAATAATGATGTATGTATATTTATTTATTTATTTATTTATTTATTTATTTAAACGCCAATCGGCTTTACACATAATAAAAAAGTAAAATTTTGTACCAATTTAAAAACGTAAATAGTTAACAATAATTATCAATTGCAAAAATTATAAATAGATGTCGAATGAGTACATATGTATAACTCAAAGAACTGATTTTAGAACACGAATGAGACCAGCGTGAGAACCTCCAAAGAAATTAACACTTGGTGCATGTCGGTTGACTAAGCTTGCTATTCTGTTGTACGGTCCATAGGCGATATAGTTCCGGTTAGATTGCGTAACATCTAGCAGTCGTCTCGATCGAAGATCAGCTCTAGAGCCGATGAACCTGAACTGCTCCAGTATTTCTGGGGAATCTATCAACCCATTTACGACCTTATAAAAAAAGGATAGATCCGCTATTTGCCTTCTGCTGTATAAGGTCTTTATATTGTACCTGTTGTATATATCACTCGTATTTACACAGCTTCCGTCTTGGGCGAACAACATGTTTCCCAACATACATAATATCTATTAACCTGTCAATAATTGTATTGAAGCAAATACTATTTTCATTGTTGTAGACATACTCAGTAAATACTCAGATATCCGCAAATAATTAATTTCACTTTTCACAGCAGTAGTAAATTAATTTTCTAATTGGGCGCGCACGCCAACTCCTTGTGCAATGTAAAGGAGTATGCAACTACCTAATTATGTCCATACATACCTACATACATAAGTATGCATGTATGTATGTTTGTAAGTAACACGATTATGTGAGACGTTGCACGTGGAAGTGTTAAATGCTGGTTTCGCGCCCTATTTAAAATGTGTTTGGAGGTTTGGCCCTTTCAATGGATTTGTCCATTAAACTGGACACTTCAGAGAAAACAATTTTTATTTAAGTTTTGCAGCGTATTTTTTAATCACTTGCTATTATGAAAAGAAGTAAAGCTATATTTTGAGATATATTTGACATTTAAAGCTGATGTCAGATAAAACTTTGTAGATTTGCGTGACATAACTTTGCCAGCAAAGCGCCAGGCGCAAAGGTATGCCACAATGAACGCCAATAAATCAATTTTGTCAGAGAATGTTTATAAATGAGAAGGCGCATTTATAAACGTTCTCTGCTCTGACTGCACCATTAAAACACTGCATATCCGACCCTAAATTTTAGTAACGGTACTGTTTCCGGTAGTTGAATTGTCCACACAACTTCGTTGAAAACAGTGTACGCGACATCTATGTGTGATATTCTAGCACGAACTCCACAATGCAAAAAATTTGTTGTTGCGCCATCTATCGATGTAATCAGAGAACGTAAAGTATAGACAGAGAACGTAAAGTATAAATTGACGTTCTCTGTAGCAGCAGAAAGAAGCAGCATCAACATGACATGACAGTTCATTTTTATTGAACCAGCAAGAAAACAAAGCACAGTATAGACAGTAACCAACCTTTTTGGGTTGTTGTTGTAGTAGTCGTTGTTGTTGTAGTTATATTCACTCCTGAGGAAGGCACGGGGTTGTGTGCTGCTATTTAATGGCCTTCCTCAGACTTTTTCTTAGATTTCAGGGTTGTGTGCTGTATTATTATTAGATAAATAAATTTAAGTATTTGTCAAATCGTGATTTTATTAAAAGAAAATTATAAATGGTGTTGAAAAACCANTGTGTTTACTGGTTATATTGTGGAACAAAGCAAATTCATTTATTTCTAGCACGATTTCAGTCAAAAAAAGAAAGAACCCACTTAATAACTAGCAAATATATTAACAATTCATAAAACTACTATGGATGCAGTTAAAAAATCTCATGAAATTCAATTGCAAGTGCGTCATAATGCGGAAGAGGTGCGTAACACGCTTAATGATCTCTATAGCTGGGAGCAGGAAATGAAGGCCAAGGAAAAAGAGCTCACACGACGTCCTGTATTCACGGAAAAAGAAGAGGTAGATCTCTAATATTCTAGTTAAAATATAGCTAAATAATGTCATTCATACATCAGCGGGAAAATGTGCCGGTACGTAGTCACATCCTTTCGGAAAAGCAGCAAACTCAAACGAATAAACCGCAGCAGCAACCATCTAAATTAGCTTCTGTTGTTAAGGACGCAGAAATTTATCCGACGAGCTCCAGCGGTGGTAAAATAATTACAAAAGTTTTGAAACTGTCATCATATCTCATCTCGCACAATTTTAGCTTCTACTCCCACAGAGAAAAAAGAGAATCCCCTGGACCACAACGAAGAAAAGCGCAAACAAGCTAATGAAGTGAAAAACAAAGGAAATACGTTGGTTAAGCTTGGCGAATATGAGAAGGCCATTTATGAGTACTCTACCGCGATTGATATATTCCCAGAGGATGCGGTGTTTTATAGTAATCGTGCGCTTTGCTATCTAAAATTAGAGAGGTTAGTTCTCTATGTAAAAAGCGACCATAGCCGCTATAATTTAGAAATTTTCTTTCGTCAGATATAATGATTGCACTGAAGATTGTGACCGGGCCATTGAAATCGATAGCTTATGCGTTAAAGCCTACTATCGACGCATGCAAGCCAATGAGTGTCTAGGCAACAATATGGATGCACTTAAAGATTGTACCACTGTTCTAATGATCGAACCCAAGAATAGTGAAGCAAATAAAAGTTTGGAACGCATCAATGAAAGAATACGAAAAAGTTGTATGTAACAAAAGGACTACCGCTGTTTTCATTTCTATTATTTAATTGGTTATTTGTTTTAGTAAAATCAGCAAAAGGACCAAACTTCAGCGCAACCAGTGACAACATAATAGATATTTTGCCTATCGATAAACCACCTTACAAACGCTCAACCAAGCCTCTTCGTCGTGTGCCCATAGCAGATGTTGTAGGCCCCAAAGATAAAAAAAGTTGTGAAAATTCAAATTTGAAAATCTCGGATGAAGATATAGACAAATTATTTAATAGCAACTGTGGTCCATTTGTTGAGGTCAAGAAATCCAATAATACAACGGAACGTAAAAACGCTGGAAAACCCGAAGCGAAAGGAGGAGAAAAATCTAGGCGATTAGACGAAGTGTACCCTCTTTCTAATCAAACTACTGAAAAGCAAGAACGCGAAGAAAGCCAGACAACCTCATCAACCGGAGAGGCGGACAAGTCGTGCACGACGTCTGGAACGGATGTGCTCCGGCTGAATGCTAATGTAAGCGCATTATTTTCTTTCCTCTGGGCGGTAATTGCTTTATTTATAAGATTTTTTGATGCCATTAAACAAAGTAGCAAAAATTTGTTCAAACGAGACAAAGACTCTTGAAAAAACACGTCTTTAACACAAAGAATTTATTATTATTAAAATTATTATTTGAATGTTTACCAAAAATATGTAGTATGTAGTACTAATTGGTTTATGGGTATCTTACCAAAAAGTATATAGTCGTGCCAAACAAAAAATTTATTTTTAGTTAATAATAAAAATTAAACAATTGCTACTGAACGCCTAAATATAGTTATAGAAAATTAAATTAGATTTTTTGTCTAATTAAGTGTGAATCTGTAGTTGCATAAATGTCCTTTAAAGCACCAACTTTATTTGTAATAGTCATCAAAGTTATTATCATTATTTACAAATTTTGTCGAAAACTAAGGCAGTCTGTAGCTTTATCCAATTGGGTTGTTTAAGGGTGAAGATTTTTGTGTTGTAGCGGCTGAAAAACTTAATAAACCGTCTCTAAATTAACATGCGTGTGTTTGTATTCAGTGTTTCGAATTTTGTTTGGAGGGCTTGAAAGATTAAAACGAAATTGCAGACAATGTGAGAGTGTTAAAATTGTTTCATGTACATATATTATTTTATTTTTGCTAATTTATTTTATTTTACTTTTTCTCTTTTTACTAGTTTAATTCGTGTTTGCATTGATTAAAAAAAAAGTTTTTATTCTTCTAGCGCCCCTTGCCGCCACCTCCAACGTCCACAGCGCAATTTTATCCTAACTGGAAAGAATTGGCGCCTGCCCAAAAGTATTATTACTTAAAGGTAATAAATACGATTTAGAGATGGTTAAATTTAAAAACATGTTTTCATCTATACAAAAAATTTTATTCATTTTTTTTTTTTTGCCATTTACAGAGCATTAATGTATCGCAAATACGCAAAATACTTGGTGCGGGTTTTGATTCTGATACTCTTACGGACATTCTTCATACTCTTCGCGACTTTTACTTATCAAATAAGGATGAAACAGCCGCTGCCACCCTCCTAGAAATCAGTAAAAATAATCAAGTCACCATTTTATCGCTACTTATGTCTGCCGATGAGAAGAAACGTAAGTAAGCGCTTCTTTTAGGTCCAATTTTTTACACTGGAAATAATATTTTGTATTCATGTTTATAACGCAAATATCATTTCTTTTATTTTACAGTCCTTACCGATATTCTAAATACTTTTAAGGAGAACCAGGCAAGCGCCTCAGCAGCAGAAAAAATAGCAAAAAATTTCAATTTGCATTAAATGCCTTCTTTCCTTAATGCATGTACATTTGTGTCCAATCATTTTGATTTACATAGTTGAAAACAAATTTATTTAAAATAAAATACAATTATGAAACTATTGATTTGGGCCATATTTCTGTAAAATTTTTCGATACTTACTTGAAATAAAAAGCGAAAATAAGTTTTCCTTTTCCCTCCTACGCGTTTCAGCGCTTTTTCCCGCCTTCTTCAGGGAGTCTGTATTTGAACAATAAATAAACAATAAACATGATTAATATTAACAATACACACAAACATATGTCTTTCAATAGATATATGATTTCAGTAGATAATTATGATTTGCAATGTCTATTGAAACACATATGTATGTATGTATGAACTGAACCAGGTTACAAAGAAAAATGCATACATTTCATATTTTATTTATTTAATATCGGTCCATAAAAATATCAAACGATATCGGAAACGTATTTGTGTGTAGAAATTTTACTAAAAATGTATCTCCAATATACCCAAGCTAAAACTTTTTTAAAAATACAGTGCCGGACAAAAGTATTGGCACAGAGAATTTTTCGCAATATATGCAAAGTTTTTTATTCGAATTTATTTTCAATATTTTTTAATAAAAATATAGTTCGTACTTCACCAAAAAACATAAAAACAAAACCTCTAAACTTTGTGCAAAACTCAGGAAAATTCAATAAATTTGCATACTAATTTGCAACTTCTTATTCAGATTTTTTAGAGAAATTCTAAGTATGCAGTTTTATAGCTCAACTAATTCTAGTATAACAAACACTGCTTGAAGGTGCTAAAAAATCGCATTGATTTTTGGCAATTTTTCTTCAGTCAGGTTCTTCCGTACAAAGTATCTTCGACAATTATTTTTTGTGTGGAGAAAATGAGCAACACCTTCTACTAAAAAAATGTCCAAAAATCAACGCAATTTTTTAGATACTTCAAACTTGCACTTTGTTATACTAAAATTAGTTGGGCTATAAAACTGCATACTTAGAATTTCTCTAAAAAATCTGAATAAGAAGTTGCAAATTAGTATGCAAATTTATTGAATTTTCCTGAGTTTTGCACAAAGTTTAGAGGTTTTGTTTTTATGTTTTTTGGTGAAGTACGAACTATANATACTTTTGTCCGGCACTGTATGAAAAATTCATTATATTCTTTTTATCTCAAACTCAGGAAGAGCGGAAAATTCTACAGTCTAAGAATTATATATATCCTATTTGATCTTCAGTGTCATATGAAACGTCAATCTTCCTATTTAATAATATTTTTTTACCAAATTTACCCAACTACCCACCACAGACGATCAAATGAACCTCACGTATGATATGTTATCAGAACGTAGAATTTAGGGGGTGTTAGCTGAGTGAGTGTAATTGGGCAGGTGAAGCTGTGGTTGGTGTCGTGGGGGCAACATTCACAAGCCGGACATGTATTTGATATGTCGGGGTGGAGCGTGGATAAGTAGGAGTTGAGATGCAACTGCAATATCCAGACCTCGGGTCTTATTCTTACTAATTTACCAGCTGCCGGCTGGCAGTGTGTTATTCTGGGGAAATTTACAGGGTGGAGTCCCTTCCCCGCTCCTAGTAAAAAAGCTGCAATCGCGCTTTTCACTTGCAAAAAGACGACAGGTATAAATGTCTCTGGATCTCGTTCCGAAGAAAGTATACTGGTTACACATAGTATATGTGTAATCAACGGCGAATAGGAACCTTCAAAGCATAAATAGGAAGCTAGGAATTATATATAAGCAGGGCTCTTATATCCAAGATCATGTTCTTCTTGTTTGCCTCAACCGCTGTAAACCGCTAATCGACGCGATTTTGGCCGCCAGTCGTTTCTCTTCTATGCCAACTGACTCCAATTGGAAATGTCGAAAGAAACTCAAAAGAAACCAAGTCCCTCTCCACTTGGGTTTTCCATCGCAGTGGGGCCTGTATTTTCCTCTGCTACCATCAGCAGGTTCCGAGTTGAATACTTTCGGAGGACATGCACTAAGTCCATACTTTTGACTCCGTAGGCAATTTAAAAGCAGAGCCCTTTCTCGATGAACAAAAGTTACGCTCTACAAATCTCTCATCAGGCCCGTCCTTCTATATGGCCAGAAACATGGTCGATGTCGAACAAAGTTAAAACGGCTTTGGGAACTATTCTATGCAAGACCTAGGGCCCTGTTCGCGTGGACGACGAAGAGCAGAGAGACAATTGGCGACGTGTTTTGGTTTCGGTCCAAACAGACGAACGGT
This sequence comes from Rhagoletis zephyria, assembly GCF_001687245.7. Taxonomy (NCBI): domain Eukaryota; kingdom Metazoa; phylum Arthropoda; class Insecta; order Diptera; family Tephritidae; genus Rhagoletis; species Rhagoletis zephyria. The sequence goes on from NW_016157102.1 coordinate 794,560, forward strand.
TGTAGAGCCAAACAGGAACGAAGAATATGTACGTACATCAAACCTTATGTCCCAAATAACCACTATTTATGTACATATATCTCGGAATCAAACTCAAGATGACGATATGCCTTCGAAAAGATTTTAAAAGTCTTCGCGATTGATTGTACGTTGGCTTGAAAAAAAAAACAACGTACGAAGTCTTTCAACTTTCTTTGGTGAAAGCTGATGATAGAAGAAGTCGCCTATAGAAATCAGAAACAAAATGAAGTACAAAGTTGTGGTCAAAATCGGAGAACGTAATTTGATAGCCACTGTCTCAATGTGGTATGTCTCCCTGTTCACTTCAAAATATAGACATGATGTTCTGTTCCTTAGACTTTGGTTGTTTCCCGGACGTGGCTGTAATATATATCATATATTTCCGGAACCACATAAAGGGTCGGGGGACTGTATGCAAACATTTCAAAGTCTACATCCGTTTTCAAGTTGAGCAGATGGTAACGAAAAGTAAGGTGACACGTTCCGTAGATGACAATGGTGTGTGTTTAAAAACCTGTTATCAGGTCCTCCGTAGATGACTTCAATGCACGCCGAGAGGATCAAAGTTTTAAGGGCACCTAATATCGCCGATTTTGAACTCAATCGATGAGGTGTTCATCCGAGGACGTCGTCCTGATCCGATATTATTTTTAGAATACCGTTAATCAAAGTAAAATGAGAAGCAAATAAAAAAGCTTAATCATTACGTCTACCTCAGCAACTTCAATAACTTTAGACACATCAAGCAGGCGCTAACACTTTGAGCCGAATCTCGGCTGTTAAATCCGTTTAAATTTGATGTTGGAATTGCATATTATGTTCTCATGCTACTTCAGTCGAAGATCAAGTCAATCGAGTTACTGCCTGTGCACTCAAGTTGTAGACATGTGCAATTATTGGTTTGGTGACAGTATGCGCCACTCCGTACACAACAACTTCATTGAAGCGATAATCAGTTAAATTGTTTATAGGATTAATTTTTACATCACCGCAATGGGGGTGGATAACTAGAGACTGCTATGGAGCAGCAATCGTCGCACGAGTACGCGTTCAGGCCTGTCTGCGAAAGCCACGCCGTTCTCATGAACTTCATTTCAATGCAAACAAATCATCGTACTTTTACAAGTGCCGATATTTACACACATACGTATTACGTATAAGTGAAAAGATCATTGTCGAAAAGCGAGATCTTCCAACTGGAATACACTCTCCAAGATCCATATTGTGGATGTCAATCATGACGTACTTGCTGACGTCGCGCTCAGCGGAGCCTGAATTGGAGCCGGTGTTTCAAGCTTGCTACGAGCACCAGTGCAGCCTAAATAGTCTGGGCATACAGATGTAAATGTACATATGTCCATATGTGCATTTGTATGATATCTCTACCAGTATTTACTTGTTTATCTTTACAACGCTCAATCAGCGCGCCTACTCGCTCTTGCCGCTTCATTGCACTCGCAGCCCACTTTGCCACTTGTCAACTTCGGCTATTCGGCCAGCTTTAGCTCCAGGCCTCCAAACAAGCCAGACAACAGCTCAGCGACATGCATAGAATATGCGCCACCAACTCAACATGTCGCTGATCGGCGTCGCGGACAGTTGCTGACAACACGCTGACCGATTTGGATATACAAACGCGCATTCGTATCGTACCGGTTTCTCGTGAAACATCACACCACAAATCACCGTTCAAAGCCGTCGCGTACCGCTCAACTCAACTGCTGTGCCTACAATACGACTCAGTTCAATTCCAATCGCAGTAAGAGCGCAGCGTTTAAAGCGCACATTAGTCGTCGCGAAACTCGAATTTCTATATAATTTTTCTGATTTCTTTCTCCATCAGCAGCGCGCTGCTCCATCATATCCGTCGCCGCCAAGTGCCGCATGCCGCGCGTCTCCCGCCCACTTTCATTGTGCTGCTGTCTCGGTCATATCCATGTATAAATGTTTTTATTGTGATGTTGTTGTGTAGTGTTTTTTTTGTAAGCGAGTGATTTTCTCATTCCTTTATACTCTAACTTAACTGGAAAAAAAAATAAATCTGTATTTGCGCTTAGTTACATATAGTATAAGTACTCGTATTTAGTGGATATTCGTATCTGCAAATAAAATATTTTCCAACCGTTGCGCTACAGAATTTGATTGTGCGTAAAAACGGTTTGCGAATTCCGCGATTTTATTTTGTTATAATTCTTTACAATCGCACTGAATCCCTACGAAATCGTTTGGCGCATCGCCTCCACCTCGTAAATAACATTAAGCCAATAATGTATGTAGATATATGAAAGCATACATATGTGCATATGGATATACATACATACATATATGCATACATATGTATTTATGCATATACAGCCAGTCGTCCAAGATAAGAAAAATTGCGCGTAAAATCAAAATACATAATTAATTAAATAAATATTGTGAAAATCAAAGTTGAACATGGAAAGAAGCTCAGCGGTTTGAGAATTTCTACAACACAAATTAAGTTTGAGAAATAAGCGCAACAGATGCTGGGATATAGATTGGAACATTTCACGAACGGACAAGTGTGTGGAATTCCTTAGAAAAGGTGATTTGAAAAAAAACTATTCAAAGTAACTTGATTTTAAAGCAATTCTAAGGGCCGTTTTCACAGTGGCGAGTTACGGGTGTGTTCGAGCTACGTAATAATTACCGCAGTATTGCAACCTTGTTACTTGCAGGATGCTCTGCTGCTGATGCTCAACTAAAAATCTACTGAAAAGCTGCAGAAATTGCGCAGCAAAATTTTTTATGTCGCATCTGATTTGCTATTGATGAGCAAGTCAATATTGTATTCCTCGAACGCGTACTTTAGAGAGAATCGCTTAAATTTTCGCGTAGAACGAGAATAACACTGCCGCATTAATTTCTGCTCGAATACACCCTGACTCAGCTGTCGAAACTATAGATTTTCAGAACAATGCGGGTTAACTCTCCGCTGTGAAAACGGCATTAGCAGTGCTAAAAATATACAAATTGGTTAACATATCTTACTCATACAATAGATACGAAAATTTTTTTTTTGTGTGTAAAAAAAACCCCAATGTCTCGAAAATAGTTTTGAGTTTACCAACTGTACGCGTTTAACGAATTCCCCAAAAGTAGTTTAGTAGTAGTTGCCCTTCGAAATTCGAAATAGACAACTCTAAGGCTTTTCTAAACGAACGAACGATGTTTGGTGTCTCCGATCGGTCTTCGATAGTCCCACCGCTGAACCGCTGAAGGTTGTGAATCTTGGCAAGAAATTCATACTGGTAGTGAGTCAAAACTGTTTCGAAGTTCAATAGTTTCCCAGCCAGAAAAAATCTGGATTTTTGTCTCTTTACCGATTCCATTTTCGGATACTTTGACGATCCGTTTTGTTACCAAAGTGTACGGCAGAAACGTGTGTGCAGAGAGGTGCTGTTTTTTTTTTTTGAAATCTGTCTGATTGAATTTTACGTTCAATACGCTTTCCTTGTGCACTTTACACAGATGCTCTTCCATGGTTCGAAAAAAAATTAAGGAAGCGACTGACGGCATTCGAACTCGGCACCTTCTGAAAGCTAACAAATAGGAGCACGACCCTCAACACGCTCAGCCACTGCCGACTACATATTTATGTATATGTACATATATATAAAATAACAAGTAAGAAAGTCTAAGTTCGGGCGGAGCCGAACATTAAATACCCGGCGCAAGTATTAAATATATGTTTTTTCACCCTTCCGAAACCTTCCGCTAGATGGTAAGCCGAGGTGTATAAATTTTGAGTAAATTAGCGTCCTTCAATTTCGAAATATTGAAGTTTCAAGCATTTCTTAAATTTACCGTTATATGAGAATCGGCCGTTATTTTAG
>NW_016157102.1:798450-852456 GCF_001687245.7 Rhagoletis zephyria
ACCGAGTTTGGTACAAATTGGTAGAACGGTTACCGAGATACATATATGTGATCATAAGTGGGTGATGCCACGCCCATTTTACAAAATTTTATCATAAACGTATTTCTTGGTAAAGAGTTGTTACAATTGCGTCAATTTTGAATAAAGTAGCTTTAGTATTTACTGATTTATCAAAGATTTCGTATTTCTCCAAATTACCGTTACATGGGATGTGGGCGTGGTTATTGTCCGATTTTAAAAAGTTTCGGCGGTTTTTTATGCTGTACCAAGGCCAACAACTGTGCCAAGTTTGGAAGAAATTGGTGCAGCGGTTACCAAGATATACACATGTAACCATAAGTGGGCGTGGCTACGCCCATTTTCCAAAAATTTATAATATTCTTATTTTTCGTCTAAAAATTATTGTAAATATCAATTTTGAGTGAATTATCTTCAGTAGTTACTAAAATATCGCAGTTTTCGTATTTCTGGAAATTACCGTTATATGGGAAGTGGGCGTGGTTAAAGTCCGATTTCGCCCATTTTCAATACCAACCTACCTTGGATTAAGGGAAACCTACATACCAAATTTCGTTGAGATATCTCAATTTTTGCTCGAGTTATCGTGTACACGGACAGACGGACAGACGGACAGACGGACAGACGGACGGACAGACAGACATGGCTTAATCGATTTCTTTTTTCATCCTGATCATTTATGTATACATTTGTCTATATCTATCTCGATTCGTTTTGGCTGTTACAAACAACCGTTATGTGAACAAAATTAATATACCCTTGTGCACAAGTGCGCTCGGGTATAAAAATCTGGGCTGGGCTTTGATAAACGGTTAGAACATATAGATTTTTGTGTATGACATATTCCGGGAATCTATTCCTGACTTAATATTTGGGTTGTTCACACTTGCCTGGTTATCTGGTTATCTGGTTAAAAATTAAACTGAATAAAAAAATATAACCACATAACCAGATAACCAGATTAGTGTGACAAACCCAATTGTTATGGGATGTGCGCATTTGTTTTAAATAACTTAATTTCCCCAACGGAAATAAAAAATTTCAAAAATAGAATCATCTGTGGTGCCAAGTATATACTAAATGATTTTTAAGTAAATACATAAACATACATACGAGACTATTATAAAAGTGGCACCCTGTACTCAACAGTTAATATCATTAAATTAAATACAAAAAATATATTTTTAATGAAAAAGAAAGTCTTACCCGTATGACATGATATATGATATATCATACATATGATATATATATATGATATATGATGATATGTGTTTACAGTTGCATACCACCCAAACCATGGGGGGGTTATATACTATTTAGGGTCTATGAGCAAACTCCAACTTAGCTGTTTTATTGGGTGCTTGAAAAAATCCTCTCATAGTGTTTACGTGACACGCTCTAATGTAATATGTAAATACAGTGGCGGGAAAATAAGTCGTAAGTGGTTATGTTTTGTTTTTTAATGTTCACTATTTTTGTGTGAAAGTATAGCTCACTTCCTTAGACAAATGTCATGTACATATGTCCGAATTAAAATCTTTATACAAAATTTAGAAAAAATTTTACAAAGTTTCATCAAAATTTCAAACTTTTAAAGCACAATTCTTAAAAAAAAATTTTGGCATGCAGTTTTGTAGCCCAATAATATATTTTTTGCTGATGGTGTCACGCATTTTCTCCCATATAAATTATGTTCGACAATTATTTTATTTGGAGGAAAATGCACAACACAGTTGCAAAAAAAAAATTGCCAAAAATCAACGGTATGTCCTCGCAACTGCGAACTTGCACCCTACGAAAATGTAATGGGTTACAAAACTTCACAATTTTTTTTTTGTTAGAAGAATGTTTATAAATCTTGCACAAAGTTTGAATTTTCGACTTGCATAGCTTTTGTTAGACACTGAGCTATACTTTAATAATAAAAATAATTAACATTAAATAAACAAGAGAAAAATATCCCAAACTTATTAAAATGTCGCGTACCTCCTTGTTTTCCCGCCCCAGTATTTTTTGACTTTGCAGCATTTTTTAAGCAACTTATCGTTACCATCACTGCCAAAGGCCCGTACTAACTATTTCTAATTTTATACGATAATCGAAAAGCCTTAAAAAATAACAAAGAGGGAAATACTTGCTCTGATGCTCTAAAAATACCAACAATTCCCAAACGTTTTTGAACCACTCTTTAAATTTTGACGCTTGGATAAATCTTAGAGTAACTGGAAAAACTAAAAAAACGCACATTTCCAACAAAATTTGAATTAGGCCCTTTTGTATGCATTAATGGCGACAGTATATGTATGTACATTAGAGTGGTCCAACAGTAAAGTCGGAATTGTAATGCTCTCACCCCCTAGGATTCTTTATCGAAAAAAGTATACCCCTATTTTTTTATTTTGAAATCAAAAGTTTTCCATGTACATATTTTTATATGGGAAAAATAAATTTTTTCGTAGAAATGATAGAGAATTTTTAAAAGTCAATATTTTTCGATCGGAAAACTCTGGTTCTCTTCAGCAGACTTTCAGTAATAATACCCAATTGTTTATTTAACCCGTTTTTAATACTAACGATTTTTTATTGGTCTCCTCGTCGCATTTTTCGTGGTTTTTGTGGGTTTTTGGCGGACCTATAAATTATAGTTGCGATGAAAGAATGGTTAAATAAACAATTGGCTATTATTATCGGGAATCTCCTGCAGATAAACCGAGTTTTCTGGTAGAAAAATATTGATTTTTAACTATTCTATACCATTTCCACGAAAAGCTGTTTTCCCCCATATAAAATACATGGAAAACTTTGGGCGCTTTGAGCGACCTCTAAATAATTTTTGAATTAAAAAAGGGTAATTTTTTTTCGGTATAGTAGAACAATCCTAGGGGTTGAGAGCATAAAAATTCCGACTTTACTTTTTCACACGCATTTTTGGACCACCCTAATGTACATACATATAAAACACGTGGGATGAGGTGGGGCAAAATCCTTTTAGGGTTTGATTTTCACTTGTGTTAATTATTCTTAGGGTATAGTTTGGTTCGGACTAGAGATGGGCGGAACCCGCGGCACACACGATACTACTTTTAAACGACCGGGATACCGCCCGGTATGGGGAAGGTCTTTCAAAATTTGAGCGAAGGACGCGAAAAAATCCGTTCCCGACACTCCCGATAAATTCAGCAACTTCCAAAATATCAGAAAATCTTCCTTAAAACAATATATGTATGTATCTCCCTATCACAGCAAATAGTTCAAAAATGCCCTATCTCGGCTGCCGATATATTGAATTTATATTGGTAAAGGGCGCTTTCGAAGCGTTCTTCGACCATCGGCTGAGATTGAGCGATTTATACAAAACCGAACGGCAGAAAAACAGCTACGTATTATAGATATCGGAGCCCGTGGTATAAGTCTGAAAAACATCGGGTTCGAGACCTAAAAACTGTAGGTCGGTAAGGATGGGATCGGGAGCGGAATTGAATATTTAGTACCGCACCCATCTCTAATTGGGACCCCAAAATGGCTGTTCCACAATATTATTCAGTATTATGTATTGCTATTTAAAAAAAAAAAAAACACCTCACGGAATTTCAAGTACTTAATTGGATACCTACGTAGAAATAAATTATTTGTACCTGCGTGGCTAGCAACACGATTCGATAGTGAATTAAGCATCACGGTTATTTGTGTATCTTTTTTTATTATTTATGTACAAACGAAACGGAACACAAAAGATTGTTGTTTTTACTGTCTGCTTGTCTACTTGTATTGTATTGTTGTTAATAATTTAACTATGATTCTATAGATTTTATAAGTATGTATGTATGTAATTTCGAAATTCTCATGATTATTATTATTCTCAATTTTTAAGCTGATGGTCGGAGTTGCCAAGAGTGTTTGTGCGTAGCGTCTTAGCGGATAATCCAAAGTTCAGATATGTACATATCGCACATTTAATAATATAGAGAATTATTCCCAAATCTCAATTTTGTGGGAAAACGTAATCAAAGTTTGATCAGTTCTTAAAATTGGTATACCTACTAAAAGGCGGATGGAAGACAAATATCTTTGCCATTTTTGTGAAGTTTACTCATCTGTTATACGGCTTTCCCACGGCGCCGTGAATTACTTTATTCGCTCCTCCAATTATGATAGCGAATGACACCATTACCACGGGTACATTCTTGATTCGATTTGACAGTTCTCCGTCTCTGTGTTTTGCTTTTTTTTTTTCTTCGGTACAAAATTGATGCAAAATAAAATTTATTGCTAAAAATTTATAAATTTCTGTATTAAGTTGGTTATGTACACATTTATTAACTTTATTCTAAACTCAGAAAAAGTGCCAGTTTTGATTTGTGAACAGGTTTCGATTAATTTCCGATAAAAATTAGGGACAGCAGCGATTTGTTCGTGATTCGCTCTCAAAATTTTGTATGCCATATTAAATAATTCGAAGGGTAATTGGAGTGCGAATTACGAATGAGAGAGCGAACTACGTAATTCGAAGGGTAATTGGAGTGCGAATTACGAATGAGAGAGCGAACTACGTAATAGGGGTGCCGTTGGAAAACCGTATAAGGCTGAGCATATTCTCCTTATCAAGCTTATTAAATAATCGTATGTTTAAATCTCCAAAAACGTAAATTTTGAATTACATCTGTTCGTTCTCCAATTTGTCTAAGATTACAAGTATTTTAGGCATTCGATTTTCAGACTTGCAATGTTTTGTCGCATTTTTCGTTTTTGTACGAGTGCGCTTCTATCGCACTTTAACACTGGTCGAAAAAGTGCATGCTAGTCAAGAAAAAGTTTGTAACCGTTTTTTATAGGAGAGCCTCGGCCTATACCTGTCAACTATTGTTAAGTATTTTTTCTTTTTCTTAATGAAATTACTATTACACATGTATGTATATATGTATAGTGTTTCTTGATCGTGCGAAAGCAAATCGCAATCGCCAATTTAATCTCTTGAATTTTTATTCATCTTTGTTTGTTTGTTTACTTTGGATCTACTCGTAAATTGGCATTTACATACATACTCGTACACACATACCTGCATATTTGCGCACAATTCAAGTTTTCCGCCATCATTGCTGTTGTTGTTATTTTCATTTTTAATCTGTTATTACGGTTGTTCTTGTTCACCTAATATACCTTATCTAAAGTTTCTTGTTTGCAGAGTCTTTAAAAAAAAAAAAAAAATTGTAACTAAAAAATTAAAAAAAAGTCACCGATCATTCGAATACGTTTCCGACCTACCAACAATACCCCTCCGAACCCACCGACCCGGAACACCCGCGCCGCTGTGTGACGTGAAGTGATGCTCCAATGCTACTCGAACGTGAAATATTTACATACATACATACATACATGCATATGCAATACGTATGTATGTAGGCACGAATGGGCACATGCAATGTGTGTGTGTGTGTGTGTGTTCATTTATAGTCTTCAACATCTCGACCAGCTCTGATCGGTAGGTGGCCACTTGGAGTAAAAAGCAACACTTGATGGTACCGTCTTGTGCTACAGACGATTATACATATATTTCTTTGCAAATACAAATTGACAGGCAAACAAACAAGCGGACAGACGAGTCGATGAGGTATGTACATACATACATATTTGGACAGGTGAGCTGGCAGAGGGGTGGGTAGTTGTGCTCACCGATTTACTGACTGGTTGACGGCCCACGATGGTTTAGGTGGTTGGTTGTTTGTTTGCTTGGGTTGCAAACGTGTCGCCAACTCAAACGCACGAATCGAACAGCAATAATAATGGTCAAAGCAGCACTCATGTACTACTAGGGTGGCTTAATTTAAAATGCAATTTGGTTTTCGCAGCACAAATACTTTAATTACTTTTGAAAGTAATCATCTTGTTTTCAATTATAGCACTGATGGTCTCAGCAGCCATCTGTCTATACATATGTATATCTGTATACTTGTTCAAACCAGTCTCGGTTCTTACTCTTCTTATTTGGCACTACAACCTTTTGACGTTTGGGCCAATACCAAAAAACTTCGCCAATTCTCTCTTTCCTTTCCAAATTTGCGCCTGTGGTTCATTGCGAGTGCAGACAGGTGCTTCTGCGCTTAGTCCTTTAATTTCATTCATGGGTGCCCCTTGCTTTCGTTGTCCACCACCCATGGGTGCCGAGTCGAAGAGTCGAAGGATATTTTTATTCATGGGTTCAACATGGCCAAGCTAGGTCTATTTTATGCAAATATCTCCGAACTCGACTATGAAGTTTCACTTAAAAAAAAAACGTGTGCACTCCTCTAACCAATTTGTCGTGTCTATACAATTCAATACTTACATACAACCCAACGTTTAAAGATCGCTAAAAAGTTTAAACTAAAGTTAAATTTTATTAATATTCAATCTACCCTCGCAAGTGCGAAAATTAAAATAAAATTGCTAAAAAGTATTAAATAAAACGTAACCGGTTCGGAGAGCCAACTTCTCGCACGTAAATTTCATAGCGAAACAGTCAAAACCACTCCTTCTCTCACAAAATAACTGCGAAAGCTGAAACTAGCTGGGGCAAAAATAACAAACATTTAAATAGCAAACATGGTATCAATGGCCCTGAGTGCAAATCTTAGACAATCCAGAAGACTCGCCCAGCGCCCAGTCTGAGAGCACCATGCCCAGGCATATCGCGCATACTTAGATGAACCTACACATATACATATAGTATAAGAACAACGTCAAATTTCGCCGGCATAAACGCAAGCACGTATCAAGCTTCTTTCTGTTGCAAACTTGAATGGGAACGGATATGGATAGGTTACAAATTTTTGATACTTGTTTGTTGTTTATTTAGATGAGAACGAATACATTCGATTTGGGCATATTTTTGCAAATAAACTACGTATCCAGCAGTCCTATGCTTTGCTGATTTTATATGGACACCTTACCTTTCTTCCCAGTCCTTTCTTCTTTATTTTTAAGTTAAGCATTTTGTTGCTTTACTTTTTTTTGGTGAAGTCAAAGCGTAGATTACTCTCATATCTTAAGCTTTAAATATGATACATTTTGGCTGGGGTTTGTTAGGAATTTGGACAAGCTCTTACTCCAAATCGTTATGTGTATCTTGATGTTTAGGGATGCAAACGATGCATCGATGTTTTTGAAATATCGATAATATCGGTTAAATTTTCGATGTTTGCCATCGATATTTACAATTTACTAACATCGCGAAATTGACGATACATCGATGGAAGTTTTACCGATGTTTTAAACATCGACGTTAAGGAGACTCTCCGACTTGCTTTCGGTATGTTTGACTGACCTTAAATTTATTATTCATTCAGAATTTTTTTGTTATTTATGGCCTTATAATAATTATATTCAACAATTTTATTGAGGTTGATGCCGTTTCTTATGAAAAATGTTATTGAAAATCAACAATAATTTACAAAAGTTAGAAGTTATAGCTGCTATTTCGGAGATCACCACATCTCCTCAGTGACCGCGGTTGAAGAAGTCTGATTAGTAGATGTAGTGATCTCCTAAATAGCAGTTATAACTTCTTACCTTTGCAAATTATTTTGCTTTTCCAAAACATTTTTCATAAAAACGGTTTCAAGTTCAATAAAATTGTTGGATTCATTTTGAATCTAATAACCTTGCCGTTAAAACAGGACCAAACACCTCTTAGAATTTCAACAAGATCAGGCCTAGGATCTTTAGGCTCGAACGACCTTACGATGGTATGCATTTTGATTCTAATAATAGAAAGGGTATAGGAAGGATAATAAAATACAGGAAAATACATTCATAATTATTAAAGTATTCAATATTGCTTTAAATTTAACAAGAAATTAACAAATTGCAAAACATCGGAAACCATCGATATATCGATGTTTCTCTGGCGATGTATTTTAGCCTCGATGTTCTTTTCTCCGATGCATCGAAACATCGATATATCGATGTTACTGCTCAAAATTTGCATCCCTATTGATGTTGACTAACAAACGGAGTGTCAAACAGTTTCACACGTTTTGTGTGCCAGAATATTGAACACAAAATGATACGCCATTCTACTCACTCTCTTATGGCGACTGGCAGAGGAGTCTTATTACGCTTAATAACTCATAAGCTGTAAAGTCTACCATAGTCGTCATAGTAAGCAAAGCAAAACTCCATACGAATCAGAGGGATTCGTTCTTTATTAAAAGAATTCGGACTATTTGGCCTTACAGAATTTCGGAGCTTCTTTTGGACAAGCAAATTTTCCTTTCAGTTAATATAAACGAGAAAACATAAAAAAAGGACATTTATTTATTTATTTATTTCGAAACTATGCATTTTTAATTTCTCTAGCCTCCTCTATTAAAATATGAGTTTTCATAAAAATTGAACTTAGCAACTCTTCACTCTAAGCCAACGATGTGTTTTTTAAATTTAATTTAATTTAAAAAAAAAACTTAAAAGGCGAACAGCGTAACGCTAAGACCTCCTCGTTAGCAGATCTTTAAAATAGTCTTTCGTAAGACAGTAACGAGCTTGTAGATAGTAGCCAGCATAGACAACTGCTTACGAAAGACTTTTGTCTTTAGGAAAGACTGTGGTTAGGTGAAAGACAGTTGCCAGAATTGCCGTGTTAGCCATAAATGCTACGTCGTTCAAAAAGGTAGCCCCCTTTTCTCGCGCTCTTGCAAGTCCTTTACATAAAATTATCAATTAAAGCTGGCATGTTTCCCAGTGGACGATCAATGCTGAACTCCGATTGGAATGTATAAATGTATACAAATTTGAATTTTAACTGAAATTTTTGCTTTATGATGGAGATACCAGACATTAGCTAAATAATAAAATAAAATAAAAATAAAATAATAATCTTAAGAATATCTTCTTAAACTGGAAAATGCCTGGAATGCCTAGAAGTTATGGGAAACATTTTGCCAGCATAAGGAAAAAAAGGTTTGGTCTAACTGCCTTGATATTCACTAAGAACTAATACTTGTTTATCTATTACTTTATTTTTCTGCTAATTTTTAACCGCAGCTTAAAAAACTTTGTATACAAATTCGCACAAAGCCCCATACAGAGCAAAAAATTACATTGAAAATCTGGCTAGGGAAGACGGAAATCTGTTGCACAATAAATACATCACCCCTTGGAATATTTATAGTAAATATTAGATACACTAACATATATGTATGTATGTAATTTGATACGCCCATTTCGGAATCAGTTTTTCAGGCGAAGAATTTTCGAAAGCAAATACTGTTTGGCTAATTTTAGTTGGTGTCATCAGTTAGCATTTATCATTCCATCACTATAACATTGTATGTAGTATGTTTGTATGTAGTTACAAACCGCTTTTTGCCAACTTACGCTCTCTCGCATGCCAATATCTGTGTTTGTAGCTAAATATCCATCAGATTTCTAGAGTTTCAGGCAAGCTGGTACGCTTGTAACCCACGGGAGAGTCTGAAATTAGATACACTTCATACATTCATAGAAGGTAGATTTTAAAAGCTGCAAGCAGATACAACTAACTATTTAATATCTGGGTTGTGTTGAAGAAAACGATGGAAAATTCAGTAGGCAAATCAATATAACAAGTGACTTTACTGGATCGTGATTTACAACGACAACGCCAATGACAGCGACGACGACGACGACGACGACGACGACGACCACGATCAACGTACATACGTTGTATTGGTGCGGGAGATCACTGATCGCGGCTCACACTATGCGGCTTGAAGGCAAGTGGCTTGTTTGTAGTAGTTTAGTGTTGTGCTAGGCTTACAGACTAGAGATTGCGCGAGTCGGCTATGAGATCAAGTTGCTCTGCTATGGAACGATTCGCTTAATGTGCCAGTATGTATGAATGCAGATAGTAAAAGTACACAAGTCTAGAGCGTGTATTTACAGTCGTGTATTTTCGCTAGTTATTTTGAGTTTTCGACCAGAGTCAAATGTTCAGCAGCGTCAAGCCATAAATACAGTTCGGATGATTGGTGACAAAGAAATTCAATAAATGTGACAAAAGGATAAATAAATTTAATAGATAAACAAGTTTTAGTTCGTGTACGTACATTTTCTTGCATACATACTTACACATATATATACAGTGAAAGCTCCCATAGAAAGACGCTCTAATAAGCGGACATCTCCTTTAGGCGAACGAATTCTTGGGAACGAACAATTTTTGGTTTTTTTTTCATACAAGATGCCCTCCCATACACGGACTTTCCGATAAACGTACGCGGACGCTCAAACACGTCTAGTTATGAAAAAAAGCTCCCATAAGCGCACGCGAAGCTCTTTAAGTGGTCAATTTTGTTTTTTTTTCAGTCTGATTATGACTCTTGCGCATGTATATATGTAAATGTACATACGTCTATAACCAAAGATGTTTTCTTTTCTAAAAAAAATTTTTTTTTTTCATTGCCGCCCTCTTCTTGCTGCTTTAGCGAAGCGGGCAATGAGATTTGTTGGTAGAAAAAAAACCCCAAAAATTTTAATATATTCCGTTTTTATCTACATATTGAAGAATAAATATTATTTTAAAATTTTTTAAATTTGAATTTTAATATACATATTTTTTTCCGAAATTCTCATAAGCGACCATCGGTGTCCGCTTATGGGAGCTTTCACTGTAGTAGGTATGTACATATCGATGGCTGAGTGGAAGATCGACCTATCTCGGCAGCCAGTTCGAAAACGCTCTATCTCAAAAAACTTTTCAAGAACGCCCTATTTCAGAATTTAATTGAAATACACCCTATCTCAAAATTCGGTTCAAAAACGCCCTATCTTACTTCAAAATGTATTGAAAATATGCTGATATAGGGCGTTTTTGAATCGGCAGCTGAGATAGGGCGTTTTTGAAACGAATTCTGAAATAGGGCGTTCTTGAAAAGTTTTTTGAGATAGAGCGTTTTCGAACTGGCTGCCGAGATGGGTCGATCTTCCACTCAGCCATCGATATGTGATATGCATAAATATTTCATGTACACATAGATGTACTTGTACCAACTCTTACTATAAGAATACCAGCTAAAATGTGGAAAAGTTTATGCAAGTTTTTTTTTTTTAAATAATTGGATGAGGCGAAGTGCAAAAGTGAAAAATTAATAAATAAATATTTGGTAGCCTTCTCTAAAAGATGTGATACAAAGTAAAACAGGTAAATAAAAATTTCAAAAATATCTACTCATTTACAATTGAGGGAATATTATTTATAGCAATAGCTACGTATTGGAAGGAAAATGCTGACTTTTCAATAAACTAACGGGTTTACTATGTAAAAACTACGGTACTATTCGCTACTCTACATTTGTTTTTGTTTTTTTCTTAATCTAAAGGCAGCAGGTTTTGCCAGAAATTTACAATAAAAAAAAATACCAACGCTGTGCAAGTGCATTTAAACTGGTATTATTAGATTTGAAATTTCGATTTGCGCCTATTGACATACATATATGTATGTATGTATATAGAAAGAGCTATTTTGCCTTTTCAGTGCGCGCGGTAGCAGTAATTTTTTTAAAAGCAAAACAGCGCCAATTGTGAAACCAGCTGCATGCTCAAGTCAAGATTTTGTGTCAACTACCTACATACATACAATACATTCCCTATTTTCTAAAACAAACATTTTCCAGACTTTTCAGAACTTCAAAATACCTAAAGTCTGACAGTGGTTGGTTGGCAGATTGAATTAAGTTGTGTTGTAATAGAGAATTATCAACTTACTTGCACAAATTAATTTAAATTACAGCAAAATAACCCGCGCACACATACTTATACACACGCATACATGCGCTAAAATTTATGCACCGCTTTTTCAAGTATCTAGTTTTGTAAGTTTGTATCTAAGCGCTAATTCAATTATAGGCCGACGAAGCACACATTTATAGAGCAGCCGGTGCACCAGAGTAACGCCGACGAGGAAGCTGCTTAAAATGTGTCTCATACTAAAGATGACAACAACAATGATGATGACAACGACGACAATTGTCTGAAAGAACGTCGAAGATTACCTCAGTGTATGTATACCCGTAGCGAGGGAGCATTAGCCTAAATCACAGCGCGAGTCAAACAATAAACAGTGGGGTAAATCGGCTGCCGTTGTGGTGAAGAGGTTGGCAGTGCGCACTACCATTCCGTAGGGTTTGGGTTCGAGCCCAGTTCCCGACCAACATCAGAAAATGAGACAAAAAAAAGTTGTTTCTAATAGCGGCCTTGTCTCGGCAGGCAATGACGAACCTCCGAGTGTATTTCAGCCATGATTGTAAAGATACAATCGCCGTTCGGAGTTGGCGTAAAACTGCAGGTCCCTCCCCTTTGCTGTGTGACAACATCAAGGCGCACGGCACAAATCGGAGGAGAAGCTCGGCCAAACACTAACATATTGTGGAAGTGCCAATCTATTATTATTTAATCTGCAAAAAGTTCGCTAGAAATCAGTTATAAGGTATATGATATGTGTAGTCCCTAAAAGTATTCGCGTCACCACTTACCAGATCGATTATTCAGATTATGTTCGACCACAACCTCAATACCGTGACAGAATATTTTTTTTTAATTTTTTTCACTGTTATTTCAACATAGTTTGATTAAAAGAAAAATACTGATAAAAATAAAATATTTCACACAAACAACAAAAAATAAAAGTAATCTTAAATCAACGCTTCGCTATAATCGCATTAGGCTATTGCCAGAATTTTTTAAAATGCACTTAGCGGCTACTGTGGTAGCACGGCCGAGCAATCATAATCAACTAATGTACAGTACTCGAAAAAATTATAGCCGCAACAAATTTTGACCAGTTTTAAAAAATCATTTTTGTTGCTATTTAATTTTGGTTAGTTTTATATAGTTCATTCTTCAACAACATCCGTATAAATACAAGTTTAAAGGCAATGTTACACGTTTGGGTATTTGCCAAAATTTTGTGCAAATCGTATCCCAATTGTGTGAATACCCAAATATTTTTCTTTATCCCAATCCCGAAAAATAATTTGTTGAAATTGTTCAACAGAACATTGCTGCATTGACTACAAAAACAGAATTTCCAAATTTTTTTATTTTGTACCAAAAGCCCAATATAAAAATGTGTGTGACACTGCCTTAAATAGTTATGCAATGAATGAGTATGCAGTTTTGTAGCACATTAAATTCTAGTGGAATAAAGTACAAGTTTCAAATGGCTAAAAATTATGTTTGATTTTTTAGAATTTTTAAAAAAGCTCGAAATTTGTACGAAAGTTTGTTGAATTTTTTTTTTTAACTATGTACAAAGTTGGAAACTTGGATTTACACGGCTTTTGTTAAAGAATTAACTATATTTTTATTAAAAAAATAACCAAAATTTAATTACAAGAAAAATAATACGTTAAAACTTGGCCGAAAGTGGTTCGGCTATAATTTTTTGACCACTGTATGTATTTTTTTATACATACATATGTACATGCACATTGCACATAACAAAATTAAATCATAAATATCTTTTCTTGCCCTTTTCAAAGCTCAGTTTGCCTTTTTTTCAAGTTTTTAGTGCCATAAAATCTTAACCTTAGTTATTAACATCTTATTGTCGAAGACGCTACATTTCGAGGGGGGTCAGAACACCCGAACCAGCTGAAACAATGAGCGTCCAAAACCCCGGCAAGATAGACGCATCTGATATTTTGAAACTCCCAACACCGACCATGGTTTCGCAGTAGGGATCTATCGTTTACTCTGTCTTTGGACAGTATTGCCTCATTTGGGTACCGAAACGGCAGATATGCTTTTCTTGCACGAAGAATACGCCGAAGGCGACCAAGGTCTTTCCCTGATCTGCTGTTATAATTTGTTTAGGGTCACTAAAATTTTATTTGCGCAAACGTTCTTCCACATTACACACTTCCATTCTAGTTACAATTCACATCACTTTCCATATAAAAAAAAAAAAAACATACAAATATATGTATGTACACACAAGTACACTGCATGCTTTAGCGATCGCATTCACTTTCAAATCTGTCTCTTGTTTTGCCTTCGTTGCATTCGTTGCACACACACACCGCAACACCATAACTCAACGCGCTCGCTCAGTCACTTGCCGTCAATCAAAACATATTCTGCATGTCTACGAGTATTTGTGTTTTTTTTTTTTTTTTTAATTCTTTAGATTATCTGTAAGCGCAACTTACTTTGAAGCATTTTATGTAGATAAATTGACTTATACATACATATAGTAGGCATATTAGCTTTACACTGTTATGCTGCTTTGCATCAAATTTTCATGAAATCATTCTTTGCTCCTAGGCGTCCGTCCACCAACTTCTTTTGTTAAGCCTCAATTAGGGTGACGGAGGTGACTGTCGAGTCATCATTACACCGCACACCGCCGTTTGTTTTTTAATTTGTTTTTATTCCTTATGTATGCTTAAGTAAATGTGTATGTATATATATGTATTATACCACGTCAAAAAAATAAAAGTACATATTCTCCTCTTTTGAGGTCAACATAATTTTCTAGGATCTATCAAAACGCTCTGAACTATAAGAATAGATTGATTGATTGTACTTTTAAATAAATTAAACATTTTATTTATTTTTTAACCACATGTTCTTTCATCACCCGATTCTATTTAATATAAAACTGAAATAAGTTGGCAAGTCTGATTAGAAATCTCTACCACTGAACCAGCTTGGCACTAGTACGTTTCCCTACAGGGATGGTATATGTATTGATCTTGGCATTGACAGCCATTTTTTCGTACATTTTTTTTTTTTTTACTTTCCACAACCATGATAATTTCGCCATTATTCGCTTTGCTCCCGTAACAATTTTCCTGTTTACTTAGTATTTATTGCGAAATAATCACTACTCGTTGGAGCAAATAAGAATTTTGTATTAGCTGCTCGTAGAATCAAATGTGTGTGTTGTTTATTGCATTTGTTATTTTCACATAATTTCCTGATAAGCCATCATTAATTGTTTTTATTCGTATTTTTTGTTAAATATTACTTTTTTATTTCGATAGTTTATTTTTAATCGACTTCTGAACAAGTAATTTTTAAGCAAAAAACAAAACTGACTTTAATTCTCAAATAAAAATTTAAGATTATCGTTAATTTCTTCACGATTCAGTTATCGGATCTAAACAAAATTAGTATGGAGCCACCCTTGAGGTACCACCTCTCCGAAAAATGAGGGAGATTCCGACGAACTCCTTTTTGTGAAGTCGGTTAAAAATAGCAAATCAACTGCATTATATTTATATATTTATTTACTTAGGGAAAACAATGGAACATAAGTTCGGCAAGTCGGTTTGTCGTGTTGCACTTCTTTATTTGTTTGAAAATCAATTTTTTCTTTATCTTACTTTTCATTAAAATAAATATATTTTAATATGTTTTTTAGCATTCCGTGTAGACCGTAGAATACAGAAGGATGCTTCAAAGGCAACAAAAACCACTTTTACGACGATTCTATGGATATGGACTTTCTTTCTGATGCAATCTTTTCGGATTTAGGTGAGCATACTACACTTTTTTATATATTTGCATGTGCATACATATACATATATATTGACACGGTTACCGAGTACTTACCTACATCCCCTACTCAGCAATGATTTTTTAATGTGTTTATTTGGTAAGCCTAGAAAGCTAAAGGCAAATAAATAAGTTCGAATCCTCGGCAGCGGAGTTTTTATTACTCCTTTAGTTCATTTTTTTTTAGTTAATTTATTTATTTTTTGTATTCTATTGTTTTTAATTGAACTTTCTCATAATTTTTTTAATTTATTGCTTTAAAAATTACCTTTGTATTTCGAAAGACTGCGGTCTATTTCCTCTTAAAAATGCAAGCGGTTTCTTTTCGCATTCTGTGAACTCTTGTAACCGGTAAACGATGTTAGTACTTATCCTAAAAGCTGACAACAAAATATAATAAAAAAATGTAATTCTAGAATTTCTACAAAAATCTTTAGATGAGCGTTAGAGCGTTACCAAGGCACCTAAAATTGTATTTACCAGAAGTGGTAACAAGTTTTCGTAATCAAGATATCCGGGTACCAAATCATCGACAACATTCAGAATAGACCTGTGAAGAAGTCCTTTTTCTCATCGGTATATTTCTACGGAAAGATTGTTCATTTCATATATGATACTAATGTATACATATGTACAGATATTTTTAGGAAGGTACACATATCTATATGTATGTAATCATGTACGCCCTATGTACATATATAAGTACGCATGTATTGCTATATCGTCTAGCACAGTTATATGTACAACAAGTTATGTATATCTTCCTATCTACATCTATTGCATACTTGAAAAGCCTTTCTTCATTTTATTGTTTGTAAGGTAGCCGAAAAGTTGTTTGATCAATACCTGAGCGCAAGCATTTAAAAAATAATTTTGCTCGCTGACTATTTCTTTACCCCACACAAATTCAGTAGTCGACATGACGTGTTAATGGTAAAGCCATTGGCCATTCGTTAGGGCTGCAGACAGTCGGTGTGGTGTGTCAGTTGAGCAGCCGCTTAAATCAGCCACTGTCAGTACAGATACATATATGTGAAATATTACCGCTACTAATAATAACGATAAACGATAAAAAAAAAATCTGCTTGTAATAATAAAATTGAGTATTTAAAAAAACACTCGCAGCGCAGCTAGCAAAAACCATAAACCAATTTGGCGAGTGTAAAGCACTTACTCGTAGATGAAAACCTGGTTTTTCGCGCTAATCGACACAGTTGCAACAATAAAAGCGAATGTAAAGAATGTAATGTTTTGTAATAACAGTGACAAACGAAAACAAATAAAAACAACGGCTCGTTCCGAAAGTTGTAATACAATAAAAAAAATTTGTTTGAAAAATAAACGCCACAACGAGAACCGAAATGCACTAACCAATAACTAAACAATTCCTATTCGAAAAATCGCAACTAAATCGACGCTGCCCCAGCACACAATCCTCAGCTGAATTAGCTTGTAATCGGAGCTTGTTGCAACTCACAGCGTCAGATAGAATTCCCATTAAGAGAAAATATTCCGCTTTACTAATACATATGTACATATTCTTAACGATTAGCCTGCAACGCCGGTGCAGCCAGTGAACGTGAACACTGGATTCGCGAATCGCGAGTTGCTTCGAATAGCAGCGAATTATATCGAATCGCATTGCACTGTGTCAAATTGTATAGAAGCTCTTTTTTCATTTTCATTTAATGCACTTATTTATGTTTATATATATGTAGATAGTTTTTTTTTCTCTCGTATTATACAGGGTGGGCGCGAAGTCAAGTGTTTGAATTGGCGCAGAGTGCCAGTTCCGAAAAAATGACAATTTCCTTTTTCGAATTCACATTACTTGTATGTGCATACATATATGCGCATTATATACAATATAGATTTATTGCAATGAAATATGTGCATACATACATATTTTTTATGAAACTCTTTTTTTTTTAAATATACTACATTTAGTGTTGGACACTGGACTTCGTTCCACTGTAGCGTATATTAAATTACATATTTTCGCTGTATAAGTTATCTCCCTTTGTGATACGCGAGCCGATCACTAAGTTACGGAGGCGACTAATAATTCCCCGAGGGTTCCTCAAGTTTTTTTATTAAGCACGAGCCAAAATACTTTCGAAAAAGCTTGATGACCTGGAAGAAAGACAACTACGGCAGTAAGTATCACATGTGGTTTCCAGTCTTACCACGTGAATTCAATTCGAACAGTGACCTCTCAGAATCGCTACCAAAAGCTAGACGCTTCTTCTGACCGCCTCTTATTCACCCTTGAGCGCATGCCCTAGTTTTTCCTAGCGTTTATAGGTTTTATCAAGCCTTGTCCAGACGGAGGATTCTCCTGGAATTCTGCTTACTGTTCATAGTCCAGTTTTCTACCTCGTCGCTCAGGTAACCCAAAGGAGTGAGGCTGCTTTTATATTGGGAAAATTCATAACATTCTTCTACGCTTTTGCAGAAGGCTCTCCATAAAACCTCTCTTCCTTTTCAATTTCGGACCGTTAGATTTCCAGGCCAGCTTTATAAAATTTCCAGTCACAAGGCAGTTTGATTCTTCGGGCTTTATTAAAAGGTGGTCTTCAGATCAAAAAGTTCTACGATCCACTAGAGGAACTTATCTTTGCCCCTACAGAGCATTCACGGTCATGAGCTCTCACGAGCGTATCTGTTATACAGAACTGAAAACTTTGGACAGGTTCAGCCAGTGCGGGTCCCAGGTTAGCATTGAAGGAGAGCTATACGGCGGTTTCTGCTGTAAATATCCCTGTGCGACCTGCCCAAATTTCTGAAGGGTTTGCTTAGAAGAAGTGCTCCATCCAAAGAAAATTGAATGTACCTGCGACTCATTCTTTACAGCCTCGTATCTTTTTTTTTGATCAACTTAATAGAGTTCTAATGCGAAGGGAGCACTAACGATACTCATTTTAGCACGCTAGCCATTTCTGCTCAGCTTATTTAGGTGCCAGAATACCGCAAACACCAACTTAGGGATCAAAAAATCCAAACCAAATTCCAAGTCGTCATCAGATAATGAAGCAAAGATCAACTGATTCATAAGAAATGGACAGATTTTGTAAAATCTTTTTTTTTTGATCTCAGATATTTCCAGTTTAGAAGCAATTCACGCGCCTTCAATTAATTTGCTCGTTTTCCCCCATTTAGTAGTATTTATCAATTTGTCGGAATATTTTTTATGTATGTTACCGGATAACTTTGGACCACTCAAGAGTAGAAATTGGGTCAGGAAGGAACTAACGGTACTCCAAAATTAAAATTTGTATTTGAGCATACGAGTCGGTTGGTTTTTTGTTTAAAAGTTACTTGCTTTATTCTTGCGACCATTATCGTTTTCTGAATATTTGTAATGCCCCGTTCGGTCGCACCTTATCGCCGCCCTCTACAAATACACAGCACCTGCCACATTCACTTTGACAGTGACCATGGCCGTGTGTGGTATGTGCGGCATGTGGCAAGCACTGAAGAGCAACGTATGACGAATGGGGCGTGTGAGCGCATTAACCGAAAGAAGTGCAACATTTTTTTTTTTAGTTTTTTAGTTTGTTTTTTTTTTTGTAAGCAGTACGTTTCATTGACAGCTAAAATGCAACAACGCTAACACACAATTAAAAATGTTGTAATGCCAAACAGTAACTGCATGTTCGCTCACATCTACATACATATGTACTTTTTTATACATATGTATGTATGTATACAATGTACGTCCATCGAAGTGTATATATGTATGTATGTATGTACATGGCAGTTTACCAATCAGTTTCGCATGAGCTTCTCATCAGCTTTTGCGGATTTTCAATGCATTAAATCGTTCACTTCTTAACTGCCAGCGCAGAAAAATGCACAAACAAAAAAAAAAAACGACAACGGAAAACAAGAAAATGAAAACAAAACAGAATTACATCTACTATATATATACTATCTAATGTAACCATTTTTTGCAACCAACAACAATAATTACATGCCGGCACGATAATGGCAATTGCAGCTGCTGCTGAGTACGTTTACACACATACACATCCACAAACAAATGAGCTTACCTACATGTATGTATGTATGTATGTATTAGAAGCATTTTATAAAATAGTATAACCATACGCATTGTTGTTTTTGTAGTTTTGCTAGGTGCTTGACGTATGTACATATGTATGTGCAAGAGTTTATAATTTTCACTGATGCTCAACCGATTGTGAAGTGCATCAACCGCGGCTCAGCTGAGATCTGCGCAGCTTGGACGCAACGCCACCCAAAACCGCCTCGCTGCAGTCGCACGAAACACACACACACACACACATACACAGCAGTGCGCTAAAGCTCGCGAGCTTATAAGCAAACGTTTTTGCGCGCTTACAACACATTAGATAATTATTGTATCTAAGCGATGCAATCATGATGCTGTCGCTTCCACTGTTCAATGCATTCTCTGCGCGTTTACTTCAACACTCACTCTTTCGTTTTGTTTCTAAAGTTTCACACACGAGTACAATGAATTAGTTTTATTAATTTTTTTTTTTTATGCAATTTATCTTCTTTTTTTTTGGTTGAAGTCATCATTGGGCTCTAATGCTGTGCGCCTACAGCAAATGCGCATGGCACGAAAATTTTGTTAAACATTAAAAATCTGCAGTGGCAGTTGCATTCCGATTGCAAAACATTCAACGTACATAGTTGGCGGCGAATTGTGAACCGTGGGATACTCACTCGTACTAAGCGATACAATAACATATCTATTGTAGTAGTAACTGATATACGTACGTATGTACATACCAGATATTCGCAGTATTCAATAATAACCATGACGGCAGTATTTTAACAAGTGTTCAAACTCGGAATCGCGTTGTTGCAAATGTTTTGCGCTAAACGAATTATTATTCGATAAAACGAAAACAACTACAGTTACATACATATGTATATACATTTATATCTGGTTGAAAACAAGTGACTGGAAACAATATGGAATACCCCAAGAATATAAACGGTAATTCTAGATTGAATACATATGTATGTACCTTAAGTGTACATATTACTCTAAGTTTAGTTATAATTAAAATTAAAAAAATACCGAAAATACGAGGATATACTCTAATTGAACAAGTGAACATGTGCATTTGATTATACAGGACCACAAAGCCGTACCTTCTGTCAGTCTAGTTGATCATTATGTTTTCCGAGCCGCTGATCCCGTTGTCCACGTGCTCCATCGCGTATGTGGCAAGGTCAAATGGAGGTCAAATTTTGTTTTTCAATAGACATCGCTTTTATCAGCTCGTATTCTGAAAATTCGTGAAATTTGTTTTACCCATATACGTGTTTTCTCTATGGTCGAAGTGATTTCTGGAGACTATCCAGGGTTAATAAAGAGGCAAAAAAAACCCACTCCCCCAGAATCAAGGATGACGAGAATGAAGACAGAATTTAAGGTTCTATGCATTCCCTGTGTTGTGATCGAACTAAATAGTATCGAAAATATCAATTATTTTCTATTAAAAAATAATCATAAATTATCGATAAAATTTTCCGTAAAAAGCTGCAAACTATGATTTTTATTATAAAGACTATAACAGTGCGTAAACATTTGTGTATTATGAAAAATCCCGAAAATCCAAAGCCTACTAAATGTGGGAACATAGTAAAATGTTTAATTCCCAATTAATCTGGTGTGAGGTGAAAGGTTGAAACCTGGACCAGAGTTTTCCGATCGAAAAATATTTATTTTCAAGAATTCTATACCATTTCTACGGCAAGTTGTTCTTTCCCATATGTAATACATGGAAAACTTTGGGCACTATGGGAGACTTTGGGGGCATATTTTTTCGATATAGAATACTCCTAGAGGGTGAGAGCATTAAAATTCCGACTTTACTTATTTTGAACCACCCTAATGTACATGCGCCTGTAAAAAATCGTTGGACCTTGCGGTCCATTTGTGCTATATTCGAGTACATACTTACAAAATGCTACTCTGTAATGCACTACCGGACCAACGCGTGTCTCTACACCAGCTTATTGTTACCCGATCATTGCTCGCGTTTTAACGATCGCAATCAGTCCACAATGTTTATTGTGCTGTGTTGTCGAGGGGTTGGTGCTCCATGAAATAATCACTGCGAGTAGTTTTGTGCTACATTGATGTAATGCAGAGCTGTACCATATAGGTCCTGCCTTAGAACATCGCTATATTAATTTTGGACTACATGCATTTCGGTTGATTTTGGAGTACTACTTGACCTTTAGGTAGTAGTCGCGATTTTTGCAGTGTATGAGTCTGCTGCTGCAGCTTATTCATGGTGGTTGTGGCTCTCTACTACGTACTAACAACAACATTACATACATATGTATGTAATTTTAATTTTATTGACTTCATAAAAGATGAAAAAGATGTTACTCATACGCCACCGTGGCACCTACTTTATTTCGTACGCCTCTAAAAGTGTTCTTACACGATAAGCGAATATTAACAAACTTTTAAGTTTTCAGACGAAACAAATTTTTTTGAATATTTTAAAATTTCTATACTCCATTTCTCAATCCGAAAGAATCTTAAGTCCATAATATCGCTGCTAAATGCGGTATTGGAAAGTATAGAGCATTAAATTTATCCGTCCTTGAAGGACTATTATCATTGTTCCGCATGCTAAAAAAAGCTTTAAATTTACTGAGTGCTTGATGCCATATTTTTAAACTAACGCAATCTATTCGCTGCATTTATGTCTTTTGCTACCAACACTTGGTTTTTTCTTCCTTTAATAACATACAAATATTTTAAAACTTCTTATTAAATATCTAAACAGTTATAATCACACAATTAAACCACGTCATACCAACCAAACCCCCTACCCTGTTTACACCCCCCTAATTGCTCACCTCAGCTAACTCTTTAGGTTTGCTCTAAGCTTCTCGTATTTCAGCCAAATTGTGCTCGTTTATTATGTTGTTGTAAAAAATTTATTGATCAAACACAATGACATTGTTTGCAAAAAAAAAATCCGCAAATCAATTTTCACATTTAACTCAATGCATATATGTATGTATGTATAGTACAGTAAGTATGTATGTATGTATATAACATAAATCTCAAATAATTTTTACAAATTCATACATATTTTTTTATACTAACCTATAATTTTTTAAACATTAGCATACTCCGTGATAGATTTAATGCGAAGAATAGAGATTATGAGTCTCAAGTGTCTACAATTTTGTGAACATTCTACAGACATAACCAACAGGACGAAAAACAGCAATATTTCCTTCGAATTTACAAAACTCGTCTGTTCGTATCTATTGTGACCAACACGGGCTGATCAAATTTGGTACGGGATTCTTACAGTCCATAATAAGGGTTTCGGGCGTTTGTTGAATGCAGAGACACTCTGAACCTTTTTTTTTGTCATAGGTAATTCATTTTATCTTCTTCGGTATCCATCGCCCACGCGAACAGGCCCAGAGATCTTAAAGACGTCGGCAAATAACACTGAGATTCCAATTTTAGGGTGGAGATGTTGTATGAATTTTTCTTTTAAGTCGCATTAAGTGAGCATCCTCTCTTTACATTATTCTGCGTTCTTCTTAAGCAATCGCACCACTTTCGTCCACCTCTTGTTGCCACGATATCTCGAGTGTATATACTCTGGACGACTGTCACCAGATTTTTTTATTTTCGTGTCCGTAGGATCTAGACTCACTCCTTAAACCTTTTGTTTGCTCATGCTTTTTGCCTCCCGTTTCTTCCTTTTGAGTGTAGACGTCTGCCTCCCTTCCATTCTATGCTCCCGGTATACCTTCACTGCCTGGCATATGTTCCAAGGTACATCTGCCTTCAGTGGCAGCAATAACTTCTGCTAAAAGTATACTTCCCAAATTCAGCAAATGGAATTGTCATCAGTATCCCAATTTTGACTCAACTTGATTTTAAGACTTTCGCCTCTCACTTGGATCTTAATGCTATATATACACATGTACATATATTCCAAGATGGAATGCGTAAAAGAAAAACTAAGTTTAACACAAATGACAATTTTGAATGCATATTAATAGGAGGATACCAACTGGGTATTCTTTTTGCGTGATGACTAATTCAGTTTGGTCTCAGCTTCCTCATACAACCAATACAACCTCATACAACTACATATATGTAAGTCATATAAATACATATATCCATTTATCCATCTATCTTCGCCCCAACAGATCGATCCGATTTCATTGGAGGCATCGACAATGAGGCAATCGATTTCGGTAATCTGGAACAGTTCATGCAGGTTGAAGCTGCCGTTGGTCAATTGGATGCACAGAATAATTGCAGCAGCAACGGCAATGCAAGTAATACACGCGGTCATCCGCTAGGCTGCGGCTCCAAGACCGATTCAAACCAAAATCAAAATCAAAATCAAAACCACCACCAACAACAACATAACTCACATCAACAACAACCGCATCCAGTCGATGGCAATATTTCATTGGTCAGCGTATCTGCGCGTGTCAGCCTGGCATCCACACCAATAGCAACACCGATTTCAAGCGTAGTTAGCCAGAGTACACCGCACATGCCTGACAGTCCGCCCGATTCAGGCTCGGAGCCGCCCTACAGTCCGCTGCAAGACGTTCATGGCCTAACGCTGACCTCGCGCGACGTCTACAATGGTCTTTCGGCGCTGCAGTCTGACATGCATTTGCAGTCACAATTCACACCACCGCACCAAACACAAACACAAGCATCGCATCACCACCATCAGCAGCAACATCAGCTGCATAACAACAATTCCAACAACAATAGCTCTATTCAATTGCATTACAATCACAATCACTCTCCAACAGCGCCACCAAGCGACACAATGGGTGGAATACGTGTGAAGCACGAGGCAGGCCTCATCATGGACCCAGCAACACTTGCACACACACATACACAACTTACACACGGAAACTCTAGCATGACGCATGCGCATAGCGATGAGAGCGGTGGTCACGGCCACATAGAATTGCCGCCACCGCACCAGTTTATGTTCTCGAATCACTCAGCGGGCAATAATCATCAACAAAACGCGAATACCAGCAATATGCTGTCGTACGAGAGTCTACACGGTGGCACTTTTCCATCGGTGAATTATCCGAGTGTTACCATTGTAAATGGCTTGGATACATTGCCGACACTCGCCACATCCTGCGCACTCACGTCGCCGATGAACGATGTGCCTCGTGTGCAATTGGTCGGCACGAGTCAAGCGATCCCCCCGCAACACAGTCGCTCATCTTTGCCCTCTACACCCGTGCATCTGTCCGCGTCCCGCAAACGTAAACTCTCCACTCAGTTGGATTGCCCTGAGCTGTCCAGCATTAAGCCAGATCCCAGCTTGAGAATGAGTCCGACGAGCGGCGCTGCAACAGCTTCGGATCTGAAAAAGCTTGGCACCTCATCACCAGTTAGCATCGCACTACCCGCTCATGCGGCGGGTGACATTAGCAGCACGCCCGCGCACTCAGCTGCCTCGCTATCTCCCGCGCTTTCGACCATTAACTCGAATCCGGACAACAGTCTCGATGGCAACAGCAGTGCGCCAAGTGGCGGCGGTGAGGGTGGCGATAGTAATGCTCTTACACCCTGCATTCGTTTCAGTCCGTTCCAGCCGCAGAATTGGCACAAACTCTGCGATCAAAGCTTGCAGGAAATCGCGGTAGTTTATTACCGAGTGGACGCAGACAAAGGCTTCAACTTCTCCGTGTCCGATGATGCATTCGTTTGCCAAAAGAAGAACCACTTTCAAATTACTTGCCACGCGCGTCTGCAAGGGGATGCAAAGTTCGTCAAGACACCGTCCGGTCTGGAGAAAATCAACTCCTTCCATTTACATTTTTATGGAGTGAAGTTGGAAGCGCCAAATCAGACAATACGCGTAGAACAGAGTCAATCCGATCGCTCCAAGAAACCGTTCTATCCTGTGCCGTAAGTTCACCTCGTCGTACTCTTTATTAACAGCAATAATCTTTCCGCTTTTCTTTCAGCATCGATCTCCAGAGTCACATTGTTAGCAAAGTCACAGTGGGCCGCCTACATTTTTCGGAGACTACCAATAACAATATGCGAAAGAAGGGACGTCCCAATCCCGAACAACGCTACTTCCAGCTGGTGGTGGGTCTCCACGTACACACCATCTCTGGCAACTTTCCAATCATCAGTCAGGGTAGTGAACGCATTATTGTGCGGGCCTCAAATCCCGGTCAATTCGAATCGGATGTGGATCTCTGCTGGCAGCGCGGTATCACGCAGGACTCAATCTTTCACGCTGGACGTGTTGGTATCAACACTGATCGTCCCGACGAGAGTTTGGTTGTGCATGGTAATTTGAAAGTGTCCGGCCACATAGTGCAGCCCAGTGACAGTCGTGCGAAACACGAGATCGGCGAGTTGGACACTTCAGTACAGCTCCGTAACCTGCAAAAAATACGCATCGTACGCTATCGGTACGCACCAGAATTCGCGGTTCACTCAGGCCTAAAGCGTTCGTGCGAGAGCGACACCGAGGAGATCGTCGACACTGGCGTAATTGCGCAAGAGGTGCGCGAAGTTATACCCGATGCGGTAAAAGAGGCTGGCAGTATTGTACTGCCAAATGGCAATGTCATCGAAAACTTTCTGCTGGTCAATAAGGTATTAAAGACGCAATTTTTCTTTGTTTGTTTTGTTCGTAACTATATATATATATATATATTGCATATTCACGCTAGGATCGGATTCTAATGGAAAATATTGGCGCTGTTAAAGAGCTCTGCAAGGTCACTGGATCGCTTGAGACGCGCATCGAGGATTTGGAGCGCAACAATCGGCTGATAAAACAGTACGAGTTCGAGCAACGGAGTAAGAAATATCGCATCGGAAAGGCCTGTGGACTACGTGGTGGCTATGAGATATGCTCGAACAAGTCCTTGCAGATAGTTATATTTTTATTAGTAATCGTTATGGCTGCATGGTAAGTAAATCCATAAATCGAACCCTTCTTTCGATTCTTCCGCAAGGAGGCTAAATCCTTTTGCAATAATTAAATAAAGTATTTAGTAGAGATATATTACATATATTACTTTTTATAGCAAGCAAAATGACTCTATTTAGGTAGAACATATCCATACATATTTGCTACTTAAGGTTGACACCTTTAGCTGCCCTCTCAAAGCAGGGGAGAAAAGTATTTAAAATTAACTCGCGAGTTAATTTTTAATAAAGAATTTTCATTAAGCTTCAGGCTCTTTTTATGGGCTATTCGATTTTTATGTATAAACATACTCATGTTCGTTGCATGTTAATCGCTCGTTACAGCCTGGCTGCTGTTTCCACTCTGTACTTCGTTGAGCACAATAAACAAAGTTACAATTACAAGCAACTGGATCGCATACAGTTCCACAGCAACGGCCAACTACTTGGCCATGATTCGGTCCTCATAAATGAGCAAGAAGGCTACATCGTGCAAGTACATAACCTGCTTAGCAGGAATAAAACTCTACAGCATGGGGGCACATCACGCCCGCCTGGTCATCGAAATTTCACGCGCTCTCGTCCTGAAATCATCTATGACGAAACTGGCGATTTGTATTCGCCGAATGGTCGCACTGATGAACTGACGGTCGTCATGGAGAAACCGCTTGTTAGTCTGCAGCCACTGCATCCCCGAAAGGATACATTTAAAGTGACGACTACAGCACCGCAATTGCGTATCAATAAAACAATAAGCAGCAAAAATAAATCCAAATGGCCGCAGGCCCAAGTTGTGCCCAAGATAATTGCATCCTTCCAGAACACACGAGGCACCAGCAGCACACAGCCCGAGAGCAGCGTCAATTTAACAGCAAACCAAAAGCGCGCCGAGTCGCTGGCCACTAATGAAACATCTTCGGAGAAAGTTACCGACACGGTACCATTGGCACACGACTTTGACAACAATTCCATCGATATCGATGCTCAACATGTTACTAAAAAGACTACGGCTGTCAGAGATTCGGCTGTGCGACCAGCCAGTTCACCTGAGGAAGCCCTATCGGAGAATGCTGAAATTATTGCCGATTCGATTGGTCCCATTGTAAGCACGTCCAGTAGCGATGTAAATAGCAAAAATAATGTCAACCACAGTGAAAACAGTAGAAACAACAACATCAACATTAACAATAATGTGCCAGATACCACTGCCCCTGCCTACAGTCACCGTTCGCGCAATGTCTATAAGGCAGTCTCGCCACCTTCTGCGCTTCTGCCGCTTACTACCAACAAGGTAACGATAGACAACATACCGAATAATTACTCACTGGAAGTACCCGCGATCTCAAACAAGAGTCAAGCGGTGCTGGAGAGCAGATTGGATAGCACAGATCTATTGGACTTACAGAGCCTAAGCAACAACAATGAGTCTGTGGATAATCCCATCACGGCATGGTTTGGATTCGACTTCGGCTTAGGTCGAGAATCGGTGCTAGGACGCAGATCGACTTCGCAGCGCAGTGTCGGACGAATATATTGTAAACTTGTGCAGGTAGAGATGTTCGGCGTACCGCCACAATGCTCACAAAAGCCAAACAACGATGAGGTGTCTAACTGTCAGGTAAGATGATTATTAAATCTGAGTAGGGGAGTTTTTTCGGCAATTTTAAGATGTTTAACCTCAATGAAACGAGCGAGTTAATTTGAGAGTCTACAGAAATCCGTGCCAGAGTTACTTAAACAATTCTACACTTATCTGCTTATACTCCGATTGTTTCACAATTCGTTATATGCCCTTCCTAATCTATCTTTTTAGCTCTTCACATCTCTTGATCTCAAGTTTAAGACGTCTTTCAAACAAGTGGGTTTCCAACATATGAGATAGACCTCTCCAAATTAGCTCGATTCTCGGAGCGTGTTGTGCGTAAAATTTGTCATTAGATCTCATTACTACTGGGTTTTCCGACTAAAAAATATGGAAAGGAATGAAATATCTTTAAAGTTCGGGTCACGAA
Organism: Rhagoletis zephyria; assembly: GCF_001687245.7. NCBI lineage: Eukaryota > Metazoa > Arthropoda > Insecta > Diptera > Tephritidae > Rhagoletis > Rhagoletis zephyria. The sequence continues at coordinate 826,966 of NW_016157102.1, forward strand.
CATATTTAGGTGTCGCAAATGTTTAATGAAGCAACTCAGATGATTGAAGAGTTTGCATGTCATTCAATGACCAAAATTGATATGGGGTTATAGGTTTCTCACAGGTGTCTTCACCAAGCTGATTGCCATTAGTCGATATCATAAAATTTGGGTATTCAATAAGTTCAATCTGCAGAAGAAATAACGAATGTTGAAGTAGAAATGGCATCTGTTAAACAAATCTAAGGTAGTATGTGGGTTAGCAGGCTGATAAGATGCTACGGATGATAAGATAGATAGATATTCAGTTGAGGGATGTACTGCGGCCAGAAGATCTATTGTGCCCTCGTGCTCCTTACAGCACCACGGTCAGTCGTAACATCCTTAGGAAATCGAGTAGATTGTTGGGTGACATGGAGTGCATGTTAGTCGTCTGCTGGTTTAGTGACGCCAGGTATTTCTCTCGTCTACTCGCTACTGCGTCGCATTCGAGGATTGTGTGCTCAGAAGTTTCAGCGGTGCTTTCACAGAAATAGCATAAAGCAGTGGACCAGATCCCGAGTTTGTGTAGGTGACTTCTCAATCTGCAATGACCTGTTAAGATACCTGTTAAAATTCGTAGTTTGTTCTTTGGGAGGTAAATAAGTTTTTCATTTTGTATGCCCCCCAATAGCTTCATTGGCGGGCGGTGCCCAATGCCTTGGTTCCATTGCAGCTCTCTATTTGCCCTTTCTTCTCTCCTAAGCTCTGCTTTGGAGGGCTAGAAGCCTATTGGTGTTGTTGCTGCCGGCTCCTTGGCGAGCCTGTCTGCTTCTTCATTTCTCTCTATGCTTTTGTGCCCTGGGACCCATACAAGGAAGACCCTTTTGTTTGCTGCTTAAGCGTTTAGTCTTTCTACGCTCTCAAGAATCATACATGGGATGTAGGTATGTATTTAAATTGCCTGCGTTAGAAGAACTTCCCTCTTCTCGGCATCCACATCGTCCATTCTCAATGCGTATGGGTTTCTACCCAAACTATCCGTTTGACCTTTAAATCCGACTAATCTGAAATTTTTTTTTTTACTTTTAGTCCTTTTGCTTCGAAGAATCTAATCAGTTGCCCTTGCTACAGGCCAACTTAGCAGGCACAGCACACAGCAAAGAAGATACAATGCCAACAGAGAAACTGACAGCCAACGAAAACATACAACAAGTTTCAGACACAAATTCCGATAGTGCCGATAGTGATGCCGATGTCAATACACAGCCACGCTCGTTGGCCACGCCAATACTGTCGGCAAATGCCACCTTCATTGGAACGGATAAAAAAACTCAAGTGGTCGAGGTGTCCAGCGAACAGCGTTCAGACCTTTCGGACTCTTCAAAAGATGCGTCCAGCTCCGATGAACGCATTGACATTGATGGTAAGGCGATAGACGAAGCCCTTGGCCCACAAGTAAGCGGTGCATCTTCGGAAATACAAGCTGGACCAGCAACAACTCAAACCGAATGTTGGCAGATAAATAGCTGTCTGATCGCCGAAAGCCAAAATGAAACCTTTGGCATGGAGCATCATTGCCCACACGGTGGCAAATCACTGAACATGACCTATATAATACCGCTATCGAGATTTTTCAAAGAGTCTAGCATACAACTGCAATTGACGTGAGTGCAGAGAAGGGAGAGCATGAGAAAATCTATTCTCGAATTTTGGCTAATCTAATTTTTTTTACGCTTCACAGCTCCAGCGTGCCGCTACTGTGGACAATTTGCAGTAACCGCGAGCTGACGAAACACCAGGGCGCACATTTGTTGCAATCATCTGCCCATCAGCTCAGCGCAAACATTGTGCAGCGTCAAGCGAACGTGTCGCTCATCTACTTTAACATTCCAAGTCGGGGCTATTTCGTGCGAAGTTTGGCGTTGCGCGCCTCAACCAACGATTCGAAAAAGGTAAAGAGCCATCCATATTAGCTGCTATTAGCATTTTAGCAAATCTTTAATGATTGTTCTTGATTGTAGCAAAATATTTGCCAGGAGACAGCACACGAAGCAAACACTTTACTGCAGTACAACTTTAGCATCGTAAGAGATTGTGATTAGTGATAAATTAACGGAATTTCCGATATTCGATATCAGAAAAGAACAAAAATTCAGCGCGCAAATCGGCAATAGCAGAGAGAACTATTTGAAAAAGCCAACAGCCACCAGCAACCAAACAAAATTCTACTCGTAAATAAAATACATTCATAAATGAAATACATTCATACATACATACAAAAACATACAAGCGTATGCATTATTTAAATTGGTTTAGAAAGAGCGAAGAAAAAAAAATTGATTATAATAAAAATTATCAAGTGTTTGGGGAAAATGAAGAAATTACAAAATACGTGCTTAGTTTAGTTCTACTTTACATACTCGTATATACATACATACATACATACCTATAAAAGAATTGTTAGAAAAATGGAAGTTAATCAAATTGTAGTGTATATAAAAACAAAAAAAAACAAAGCTTGTAAACAGATGAGTACAGAAAACATTGAGGGCACCTTAAAACCTTGAGATGAAAAGCAAATAAGGATTTTAACCACTGCTAAAATATATAAATGGAAACTGAATATTTAAATAAAAGATTTAAAAAAAAAAAAATTATTTGAAAAGAGAAGTTTTGCTTGGGTTGGGCCCATACACGATACCAGCATGTTGGCGCCATCAAGTCGTCAAACCAATAGAAAAAAATTTTGGTGGTAACTCATTGCACTATATGAGTATATATTTTTTAGAAGATTAAAGGTTTACAATATTGCAACTGTAAATTAAAACACCAATGTTAAAACAAAGTTGTAGGAAAAATAACAAAGTGCGACTCTATTCATTTCGATCTTTCCGAACCCTTTCATGACAGAGATTTATGAAGGCGAAAAAACCAAAATGTTATTTTTAAGTTAGTAATAGGCCTAGGTTATTAGAAATATATTAAACCACATTGAAAATAAGTCACGTCATTACTCATTACGTTTAACATAGCTAGACTTGAATAAAATAGTGCCTCCGAAAAAAAAATTTGACAACACTTGCAGTAACGCGAGTGACGGTACTTAATTACTAGCTCTCGGAATATCATGCACAAAAAAATCTAAAATATGCCCATATAATATGCACTATAAATTCAAAAATATGCACTATAAACAAGTAAAATATGCAATTATAAATATTTTTCTTATATTTTATTTCCGGTACAAAAATAAATAACACATGTGTTTTAACTAGAAAATAACGAAAACAATTCACTTCAAAATACATTAAGGGGATTCTCAAGACGTGTTAGCTGTCTTAAAATCTTAAGCTTAACGTTTTCCCTGCAAAATAATTATTAAATTGGTTTTAGAGGGTTTCTAGCAACACCGAAATGTTCTTAAACTGATAAAAAAAAATTGTTTAATGTTAAATGTTTTAACCGTTATTTTACATAAACAAATGTTAAGCTTAAAATTTTACGACGGTTAACACATTTTGTGAATCCCCTTAATAAATTCATTGGTTCAGATGAAGGGTTGGCTGGTTTAAGTGGATTGTCACCCTGGTGACAAGCAATTAGAAAGGGTCGCAGGCCACCCTGGTAAACCTGTACGATCCTGTACGGTGATAAATGTCGGTAATTTTTGATTTTAACTCTCTGAGTGAGGCCCTCATGTCCGTATTAGGAAAAATAAGTAATTTTTGTTTAATCGGTCTTGAGCATTTACTATGAGGGCATTTGAGAAAATAAAAACTGAATCTATTCCAACCGACCTTAAAAAAAAAGCAGGGTGTTATTGCATTCATTAAAAGAGGTCAATGTATGAATAAATACCAGAGCGTTTGTAAATGTTGAATCGCATTTCCTTTTTATATCGATTTGAAGTTGTGAATTGAGGGTTAAAAAATAAAAAAGTACAACGATTTTTATTTTTTTTTTTTTCGCTCACAAAATTCATACTTACAGACATATGAGTAGTCCACTTGCAAAGTGTTCTATGTAAAATTTCTTCGATTTTTAGTTTTTGGTGGTTAACGTACCAGTATTTAAAGTAGTTTCATGTCCACTAACAATACAGTATACTCACATCACCTGGGAATCTCCATAAGCTTTCGTCTCCCTGACCACTTTAGCGTTTTTCAGGCTGAACTGATGGCAATCGACAGGGCCACTAAACTGGTAAAGTGTGATATGATACCCCAAGTTGATATCTACATCTTCACTGACAGCCAGACGGCAATAAAGTCCCTCACGAAGCAGTCGACAACCTCCATGGTAGCCATGAAATGCCGCGCATCTCTTAACGAGATGGCTGAGTCATTTCGCCCAAAGGTGGTATGGGTTCCGGGTCACTGCGGCATAGAGGGGAACTGTAAGGCCGACGAGCTGGCGCGACTCGGCACGAAATTTCCTTTTGACGATATAAATGACGAAATAGGAATACCCTTGCAAACTTGCAAGCTACTTATCTCCGAGAGGCTTACTAAAGTAGCGAACGACAGGGGGCAGGACGAAATCACTTGCAGAACTGCCAGACAATTATGGCCGGGACTCAGCGCCGCGCCAAACGCACTGGCCTACTACTGAGTCTAAATAAGCCCAATATTGGATTACTAGTATTTGTCATAACAGGACACTGCCTAATTCGCAAGCACGCCTATCGACTTGGCCTTCGCTTACACGACTTCTGTAGAAGTTGTCAAGATGAAGAGGAGGAGGAAACGATTCTGCACCTGTTGTGCCAGTGCCCTGCTCTATCCAGACGAAGACTCTCCACTCTCGGTAGGCAATTCTTCGACAACTTGGAGGACCTTAGATGCCTCGAAATCAGGGATCTTCTAAAATTCGTTCTAAGTTCAAATTGGTTTTAGGGGGATTGGAAGTTGCTGACCGCACATGCGGCATCACAATGGGCTCTGAACCTAAGTGTGTCTTATAGACACGACCGCGACAAACTAACCTAACAATACAGTGCAAAAAAAAATAGCATCAAATGTTAGCTACTCGAGCAAAAGTCGCTATAATACTTACTGTATGTATATATCAGAGTTGTGAAAAATGCATTAAATTTTTTAATGCATGGCATTTTAATGTAAATGAAAAAGATTAATGCATTAAATTTTGATATTTAATGTAAATGAAAATTTCAATGCATTAATTCCGAAGAAATAATGCTAATGATTTCTTTTTTTGTATTAACATTAAAATGTTTAAATGAATGCTATTGCAATAATTTATTGCATTAAAGTTATAACAAGCATTAAAAACCCATTAACTAATTTTATTTTGAAGTAAAAATTCTTTGCTGACGTTGAGGGTACAATTTTAAGGTCAAAAAAGATAGTGACGGACGTTAAGGCTGGTTTTCACTATGTCAAGTTCAATGGCATTTGTCGTTAAATAGGTAAAATCACATTGTCAAATGGAGCTAAAAAACGGTTTATTGATTGATTTAGGTCAGAGTAGGTCCTCAGTCGTGTACATGCGCTGCTAAACTGGCTATCTGTCCGTTTTTGGCTCATACTTAATATATGTAATCGGTATGCATCAACAATCAACACAAAAATCTACAAAAGCACTCTGCGTTGCATGCACATTGGCTTTCATTTTCATAAAACAAGTCCTTCCAAAAGAGGTTATTTATATTTTACTAGAAAAAAAAATTAATGGTTTTTAATAATGCAAACGAGCAAAAGCATTTAAACATTTTAGTGCATTAAAATGTTTTCATTAGCATTAGCTTGGATAATTTAATGAAACAAAAATTTCATTAGCATTACATTTTTCAGAATTAATGCACTGAAATATTCATTTGCATTAAATTTCATAAATTAATGCATTAATTTTTTACATTACCATTATTGCTTAAAAAATTAATGCATTTTTCACAACTCTGGTACTAACACTTTCAAATTTTTAGTGAAGGTCTCTTTTAATCCTCCTACCAAAATCTGTGAAGAACGCAGCTTCGAAAAAAATGTTGATTAGGGCCTTTGTGAATGTAAGATGATGATGTATACACATATATGGGACGATCTACATATGTACATACATATGTCAAACGGACCAAAGCTCTGCCCAAAATTCTATCGGAGTCGCTGATTACGAGTCAGAAGTAACATTGGAAAAGTTCAAATTAGCGGACCCAATATGGTGGACAAAAAAAATTAAAATCGATTGGATTCGCTTTAAACTTTACAATTGGGGTTCTTAAGGTTACTGATTATAAATCTGCAATCCGATTTTAAAAATTCAAAATGGTGGATACATATTTGATCGACCATTTATCACCGCAAAGTTAATTCGAACGTACGTATTTACATGGCGTATGAGTTACCCAGACGAGATGAGAATGTTACTCATACGATTTGAACTTTTTGGAATTATTTTGCACAGTGTAATTATCCAAATACGTATATATACATATCTGTGTTCATATGGAAAAGTCAAAAGGCTGGCTTTAGTATAATGCGGCATTCCTTTTATTCTTTAAATGACAAGGAATTTTTTGATGAGACTTAATAAGAATATTGACTTCCTAGTATCGGAACTATTTCTTGCACGTTTATTTGCCAAAAGTTGTGCAACGGCTCAGCCCCAGCGAATCATTCGCAATCGTGTGCTGCGAATGCCGATTTATACTAAAGCCTTTCGACATAAGCTGCTTTTCCATACGAACACGATATACATATATATTGAATTCAAACATTATGGACGTCTTCCCGAAGTCGGTTTCCTATACTCTCCAATGAAAATCGTTAAAACGTATGGGGTAAATGGATTTTTAAAAATCGTTTATAATATAAACCCCCATTAAGATATTTTTATGTACGTTCCTGATTATAGCATGTGTTCTAGAGAATTTTGCTGCCTGATAATAGTTATATTATTATCGGCTTCCGATAGGTTCGTATTTAGTCTAATTAGGCACACAACTCGTTTTGGGAAACTTGTTGAAAAACGTTATCATTTGCCATGATTGAATAATATTAATTATTCATTAATATTAATTATTCAATAATAATGTAATTATTGAATCATGATTATTTGACATGTAAAAATTTTCAGAAATAGATTATGTTGTTGTTATGGCTGTTGTAACAGCATAAAAATTCCCAAAAAGGGTTCTTGGTTACGTCATGGGATGGTTAGTTTGGCAGATATCCTGACGTATTTCCCATGTAGACGAAAACTTGTCCTTAGTTCCGTCGAATTTGAAATTTAGAAAAATACATATTCAATTTTATTGCATATAAGGTAGCAACTAAATATATCGAGGGCTTATACATATTCAATACCCACTATCTGCACTTTTCACAAAAATGAGATTCTGATATAAAAATCCACCTAAGCCTTAACTGTTATCGGTGATATTAATGTTGACCTTCTATAGCGCTTAACGGAGGAATTTACTATTAAATTTGAATTAACATCAGTCATGATAGGCAAGTCCCAGATGGGTTCTAACATCACAAAATAGTTTTTGTGAAAATAGCAGATAGAGGGTATTGAATATAAGCACTCGATATGCATGAGAAAATATTGGAAAGTGACGAATCAGCATTTAGACATTAGAAAAGGATAATACATGCTACGACATAAATATAAACTACATTAGCTACATGTTGTTGACTTTCCTTCAAATGATCCAACCTGATAAATTTGAACTTTCCAACTTATATTTTTTATCTTAAAAGAGTCACACTAATGAACTAAACAGCAAAAGGTTGTTCCTTGCCATCTTCATGGTACTTAATATAGGTTTCGCCATGCGTAAAGTCTCTGGTACCCTCCAATCGTCCACGCGGCGGCGCTTTCTCATAGTCGAAGGCCTTCTCAGATTTACCATACAACCGATTCGCTTCCTCAATCTCATCGCGGTATTTTCCGACAACAACTTTCTTGCCAGACAGTGGATCTGTTATGTCACCCAATGGATATACAACTTTTTCCACTTTGTGCGAGATTAGGCGGGTCAGACGTTGCGGCAGCTCACTTATTAGCACGACATCGCCTGTTTTACACACTTTTTCAGGATCGTGAGCAAAAAAGAATTCATCTTTTTTGAAATACTGCAGAAAACGTAAAAAGTGTTAGCTACAGAGCGATAGCACAAATTTCTAGATCTCACCATGTTCAGATTCTTATCGAATTCCATGCGTCGTATGCGTATTTTGGAAGCGTTTTTTTTAATGCAAGGCATGCATTGCCCTAAAAGTATTGCACCACGAGTAGCCATTTGAGAAATTTAAGAATTAAAAACGCGATTTTCTAAACAATCTGCACAAACGGAAGAAATGCATGCGATATGAAACGTCAAATGAATACTCAGCTGGTGTTCAACTGTCAGTTGGGGCTTTTCTGATTAGAGTTGGGGCTATTTGCGCAAATTAAAAAAACAAAGCAATTGGCACGTCACTTTTGACACATGGCATCGTCAGCTGTTTTTGTGATTTAGCTTAAAGTGGTTTTTTGTCCAGCGTTGGGAAATTGCACAAAAAACAACTAAAATATTAAGTGCGTATAAATATAAACAAACGTGATAAGTGCGAAATTATAGCGCAGCAACAATCACCACAACTCAATCAGCCATTGAATGCATGTAGAGCGGTGAAGCGTTTTAAACGAAACGCCAATAGAGCACAATATCATGGTAAGCTAAACACACCCCAAATATTGGAAGCCAGATAACTGCAGCGATAGGTATTTTGTATCACCATTTAAGAGCTACGAGGAAGACGACTATCACGTGGACACGTTCCCAAAGGACTTTGGTTATGGGTCATTCGATCAGGATGGCTTAGACGCTCCCGGTATGGGCGGTGGTGAATCGAAGCCTCGCATCCTGCTAATGGGTTTGCGTCGATCCGGCAAGAGTTCAATACAGAAAGTGGTCTTCCACAAAATGTCACCAAATGAGACACTATTTTTAGAATCAACGAGCAAAATCGTGAAGGACGACATTAACAATTCCAGCTTTGTGCAGTTTCAGATATGGGACTTTCCAGGACAAATAGACTTCATAGACCCTACATTTGATTCCGATATGATTTTTGGTGGTTGCGGTGCTTTGGTGTTTGTAATCGATGCCAAGGATGACTACAATGAAGCACTAACGAAGTTCAAAAACACCGTTATAAAGGCATATAAAGTAAATCCGCGAATTAAATTTGAAGTCTTCATACACAAGGTATACAAATTTTATTATGCATGTGACAGTTTTGTGTGGTGATGGGCGTTGTTGACGCATTGAAAGCGTTATCAGTAATAATTGTGAGAAATAAACAGTTGTTAAATTAAATACTTCACACGAGCAAACTTTGTAGGTACTTATATGCATACACACACACATACATATATATATGTACATATGTATGAATTTCATTATTTTTAATTAATGATTTTCCTAGTTGTTTGGCTTTGTAAAAAGTTTCACTATTGCATAGGCTACAAATAAACATGTAAATCTTTTTTCATGCAAAAGGTCGATGGTATTAGCGATGACTCAAAAATGGAATCACAGCGTGACATACATCAGCGCGCCTCAGACGACCTGAGCGATGCAGGTCTTAATCAGATACATTTAAGTTTCCATCTAACTTCCATTTATGATCACTCAATATTTGAAGCGTTCTCCAAAGTAGTGCAAAAATTAATACCACAGCTACCGACGTTGGAAAATTTGCTGAATATTTTTATATCGGTAAGTGAGCATTTTATTTTATTCTACTAAAATACATAATACTGTCCTTACACTTTACTCAGCATTCAGGTATCGAAAAAGCGTTCCTCTTTGATGTGGTTTCGAAAATCTACATCGCCACCGATTGTTCGCCAGTGGATATGCAGAGTTATGAGCTCTGCTGTGACATGATCGATGTGGTCATCGATCTCTCAAGCATCTATAGGTAAGGCCGAGATGGCTGAATTCTGGCTTAAATATTATATGAATTCGCTTTTGATTCTCTACAGCTCCGAAGAAACCGCCTTTGATCACGAAAGCTCTAGTCTCATTAAGCTTAATAACAATACGATTTTTTATTTGCGGGAAGTAAATAAATTCCTTGCATTGGTCTGTATATTACGCGAAGAGAATTTTAATCGACAAGGTGTGATCGACTATAATTTTCTGTGCTTCCGCAAGGCGATCAGCGAAGTTTTCGAGTTGCGCATGAAAAGCCAGAAACTTGAGACTTTGGACGAGCAAATTGAACCAGAAGATGTGGCGGACGAGGATGAAGATGAGCTTGTAGCGCGCGTAAATGAAAACCATTTAAATTAATTGTACTAAAAACGCCGACCAAAAAAAAACAATTGCTTGTGATTATTTTGTCCTATCACATTGTTTTTACCTAATCTAAGATAATTGAACAAACAACCACAGCAACAAGCAAATATATATATAATGTACAGGAAGTTTACTCTTTTGTTAAGGAATTGTATTTGAAATAATCCTAATTATATCTACATAAATATGTATGTTGCAAACGTTACGGCGCACTTATTATCCACACTTTTTTATACTTACTGAAGTTTATACTTGGACACGGGTACAAGAAAACTTCACTTTTTCACTCCTATATAACCACATATTTTTTTGTTTTAATGTGCCTTTATTGTGACTATTATTTCTTTATGCTTATCCCTTACAGTTATACTAAATGTTTTATATAATAATTTAAAACCTCTATTTTTTAAGATAAGAATAAGAAAGCACTCAATATTGTTTCAAAACCCAAAGCCTTTACCAGTGTAACAAGAGAAATGATGAAGAAAACGCTGACCTTTTACCAGGAAAAGTTGTAATATTGACATTTTTATACTAGCTTACAAATTTTGTAGATCATGCATTGTGAAAAAGAAGAGTTGTGGCTGTATTACTTTTGTTATCTATAAAAATAAAATGTTTAAAATATAGACTTCCTTTATAATAAAAAAATAATAATAATAATAATTAAAAACAAAAGTTCTTAATTGTATCATAATATTAATTACAAAACTTAAATGTTGGGTGCAGCATGGAACCCTCATTGATAAACTTTCAGAGCAATTTAAAGTGTATACGCAGAATTCTAGCACTCGTACTTTAACAACCCGGTATCTGACTTACAAAACTTTTGAAAGAGATTAAAAAACGGTGATATTTTTTATTTAAAGCCGTAACTTTACTAGAGGAAGAACTCATCTCAGATGTTTGTTCAAAACACAAAAACGTTTATACATATGTACATACATATACTTGTAAATCTAGTTTTTCTATAAATAGTTTTAATGTTTTAATTAAAAATAGTATAAAAGAAATTAATTTGAATATGACGTATCTTTGAAGTAAGAATCGAAGACATAATTTAGAGTGCTATCCAATTAAAAAAAGTGTAAGCATCGTAACATTGACGCAATGTTTTTAGTATACACTTTACCTTTTTTATTAATTGTTACATTTGTCACATCTTGGCGTATTAATCTTTACTGAATTCCGATGCAGAGTCTCTAAGCGAGCTTCAAATAAAATATCGTCAATAGCTTTCTTAGCAAACAGCTTTTGAGTTTCGGTTAAACTTCGATATTGATATGCCCAACTTATACCCAAAATATCAGCTTCGTCATTGGAATCTTTCAATTTCTTAAAGGATACATCCGTTGCCTCATTTCGAATCCTTTTCGGACTAGGCGAGGGTAGTTCACATTCCGCCTTTTTTGAGTCATTTAAAAGTGAAACCTGTTTAGTGTAACATTTTTAATTTTGTAGTATCCAAAGGCATAAGTATTTACAAACCTCCTCGATGACTTCAATTTCGTCAATATCTTTCTGCTCTGTGTCGGTGCAGTTATAATTAAATTTTGTATTTATACTATCGTCACAGTGATTCCAACTGCCGTTATTATCCAGCGGGTCCTTGCACTCGTGGAGAAAGGAGAAATGGTCAAAATAAACCCATTTAACCTCGGGTGTTTTACCCAAACTGATTGCTCGTTTCATTTTGTGCCATTTCCTTCTATATATCGAACGCAGACTGTTGATTTTTCTTTTCACCATATCTACATCGGCATTCGGTTCAACTTCACGCATTTTTTCTACCAAATCCAAGTAAGCTACCTTTTTTGCATCACGGTCCTTATACACTTCACTGCCATGTTTCCACAACTCTGGCTTTGATCGGTACAAGTTAATAAACGCTATCCAGAATTTATGTTGGGCGGATATTTTTAAAGCCATATCCATGATGCCATCCTCTTCGTTCGATTTATTCAGGCCAGTATATGGGACATCTTTTAATTCATTGCTTGATTTTGATAGATTAGGCGAATAATATGTACCCTTACTATTCATTTTCTGTGGTGCATACTGCAAAAGTTGTATGTTGTTTTAACTTGTTTGGATAGTGACAAATACATATGTGTATTTGCGAACTTACCTCCACAATATAATCGTTTTCATCTGCATCACTTTGCGGCTCTGAATTATCAAGTCTCACAAAGCTACTATCCTCGCACTGACTCCAACTATCCTCCTCATCTTCCTCTGTGTCCTTGCATTCGCGAAGGAAATTAAAATGTTTATAGTATACCCACTTAACATCTGCATCTATTCCAAGCTTAAGGTCCTCTTGAGCTTTGTACCACTTGCGTCTATAGCATGAACGCAAACTGTTGATTTTCTTCTTGACCATATCAACAGTGGCATTTGGCTCAACTTCGCGCATCTTCTCCACCAGCTCCAAATAGGCAAGCTTCTTTCCTTTTCGATCCTTATAGATTTCAGTCCCATATTTCCACAGCACTGGCTTGGACTTGTAAAGCTCAATGAATTCTATCCAGAATTCATGAAAGCTTGTTGAATTTGAACTGGTATTCATAACAGAGAAATTGTGAGCCACAAATACTGCTGGCGCAAACCAAATTATGCGATATTTTCCACAAACGGCTTGAAAGTTTGCGTCAAATACTCAACCCAGCTAGGATTGCCACCGCACAATTTTTCATGTGTTTATTAAAGTGCTGTAACTTGGTGACTGTTAATTAATTTGATTTTACTTGAGCAATGAAAATAAAATTTTAAGACAATAATTTAAGGTCAATAAAGGCGGGTTCACCGTTCGTGTCCGGACAACTTTTTATTTGCTCTCAAAACATTTTTGCCGGAGAGGGTGCTGAAGTACGGTTCACCGTTCAGTTCGGCACATTTTATTTTGTTCTGAAGCAAACAGCTGATGATATTGTTGCCTACATACGATTTTTAGGGCAAATAACACATTCAATTTACTGCAAACGCATATTAAGGAGAACGCGGCAACCCGAATCATCAAGTCGTTCCGACAGAAAATCAAAATAAATTTGATTCGAACAAAGAGTGTTCAGCACATTTTTGTCGCGCTCTCAGTGAGACAAGTTGGGAAAGGAACGCGTAAAATTACTAACAAAAAGTGTCCGGACAGGAACGGTGAATCCGCCTTAATATGCGGCACATTAGTTAAAGCGCATTAAAAGCCACTTTTTCATGCAAATACACGGACTGCGTACTGACATGTGGCAATGCTGGCAGCTGTCAATGCTTCAATTGACGTTTCTTCGTACCTGGTCAGCTCCAGCTTGGCCCCACCGCCTCAGCCAAAAACAAAATAATGCACTTTCACAAAAATCAAAACAATAGTGCGCACAGAAGCTGTGATAAAAGTTAAACCAAAAACGTACGACCAAATAAAAATGAAGAAAAAGTGTGAGAAAACTGGATACGTCAATTATTTTAGTTGCTTTCAGAGCGAAGTTGGAGCGAGTCAAGCGAAAGTTTAGTCGATCGGTGGGCGCAGTTTTATTTCTAGGAAAAAAAATTTGTGTAGCCAATCTCAGTGCTTAAAAGTGTTTAATCTGCGGTGTGTGTTTCGTGAAACATTTTAAAAGATATCGCTATAGCGAATACATTTTACCAGATATTAATTTGCAATTTATATAAGCAATGTTACACGAGTGCTAATTGGAAATTTAAAGGGTGTGTAGAAACGTTGCAAGCACTGTATCGACTTATCACTCGTCAACCCAATCCAATCCTGCCTTCACCGCTGAAATTGTGTGCATCCCAGACCCTCGTATATGCATATGTACATACATATGTAATTGCATTCGCTTGTATGCACTTGCACGCACTTATAGTACCGTTCGTTCATCATTTTCTACATACAACGAGTGGCGTATATAAAATCCGCTAAACGTTTGTAAACCGGCATATACATACATATGTATGTGCGTACGTATGTTTTGTATATATTGTGAGCGGAAATTTCATTATTTTTTGTTGTATTAAAATCGGATATTGAATATCGAAATCACGTGGAACTATCGACGGTTTATGGTAAATCGAGTTTGACCTGCCTGTGCAACCGAAACAAACAGGTACATACTAGCAGTGAAGTGGCCTAACTAAAATTTCGACATCATATTTTCCAATTGGACTACAATCAATTTGGATCGTTGATATTTCCGATTAGAACTTCGGTAAGTTCCGTTTGTGTTTATCCGCTGCATTTCCTCCGCCATTTTGCATAATTCATCACGTTTTTGTATGTAGTATATATGTATTTATACACTGTATATAAATATGGAGGAGGTACTTCCTTATCCTTGGCTGACTTCTTATCGCACAAACGCATAATTCTCACCCAACCTTGTACATACACAAATTAATAATAAATACTTGCTTTTTCTATATGTTTGTTGCGTTCTTTGCAACTTTTAATGGAGTTTTCTTAATTGGGATTAAATCAACTGCACATCTGTACAGCTGAAAAATATGAATAAATAAGTGGTGAAAGGTGGTTGGCGTAAAAATTTTCCTTTGTTTAAGCAGCCTTGTTTCTTCTTCTTTTGAATGATCTTCATGGTTTTCTCCGATTAGTTGCTATTGTTAACACTTTTTGCTATCTAATTTATACAGTTGCATATGTATGTATGTATGTCAAAGTATTAAAAATTGTTACAATACTGAAAATAGTATCTAACTACCTAGATAGTAATTTGTACATGCATACGTACATATCGTCGTTTGTAGTACAAAACCGCGTATCGTGGTTCTGCAAAACCTCGTCAATGACATTTTTGCCAAAAAATATACATACATATTTGCTTACCGGAAGCTCCTGGCATCAAGTTCTTATCCATTTACAAATACTAAAATATCGATACCTAAGTAGATATAACAAAAAGAGATAATTGGAGATAAAAGAGCGAACCGTTTCGAAATGAAACAAGTTTTATTCTCTCCTATAAAATTTGGACAACCTCACCTCCGAGGTTTGTACTTTCTTGATACGCGGTTTTGTACTTTAAACGACGATATGTATGTATGTATGTATGTACATATACATATTCATAAATATATGTATGTTCCTGTTTTTTTTTTATTTTTTATTAATATGTATCTGAATAGGTATAGTAATTAAAATACAGTTCCTTCTCTAAAAAACCCCATATAAACAATTGTTTAAAACTTTGTAGAAAACTACAAAAAATTCAGGAAATTTCAGCCAAATTTTAAATTTTCTCACAAGTGTTATGCCGATTTCCTTTCTACCGAAAATGCAACTTTTTCTTTGCCCTCTACGCACAAACACTAAGAAGAGAGCGATGAGAAGGCTACATTTTTTGTAGAAACGAAATCGCCATTAGATTTGGGTATACAGTTTTTTAGCCCATTCAATTTTAGTCTAATAATATGCAAGTTTCAAGTGACTAAAAATTACCGTTCATTTTTTTTTTATTTTTGCGGAAGGTGTTGCAGATTTCTTTCACATAAAAAAAAGGTTTATATTATGCTGCTATGTGAAGAATTTGTTGGAGAATTTATTCAGAATTTTCTTTATTTCGCGTAAAGAAATTTCTTTACGAGTTCGTGTCGACCCCTTCATATAATTTTATTTGAAGATTCGTACAAACATCGTTACAAAAATGAGATACTCCTAAAGATTTCGTTAAGATTTCGGGAACTTTGCTTTGCTTATGTATGTATGTATTCCAAAAACTATAAATAGGTACAATCGGATAACGCCCGGCAACAGCAATAATAAACTGTCCACTGAACACGTCTTAGCCGTAAGGGTTGTTTTCTTCAACGGCGATTAAATTTTAGGCTGGGGATGCATTTTTATCTTTGTTTATAAGAAAATGATTTCATATACTTTTTCGCTTCCTTTGCTAAAATTTCAATTTTGTTGCATAAATCTTTTCTTTTCAGTTATTTAATTGTATTTTTTTGTTTACCATTTCCACAGTATTTATTCACCATTTCATCCATAGTTGACAGTCGCTTTGACTTCTTTCACGAAATTTCGCTGACAGAGTAACTATTCGGCATTGATTTTCCACATATGTGCATATGTATGTATGTATGTATGTATGTACATACATAATAGCAACCTTTTTGCAGTGCTTTCAATGACTCATTCAGCCAAAGCGTCCATTTTCAGTCACGATTGAAATCAATGTGAAATTGTCGGTACAATATTACCTTCCGTAAAAGAAATTTTTGATTTCCCCCATTTTCGGTACTTTTATACATAAGGGGTATTCACGAACCGGTGCATACGGTCTAGCATAGTGCATAGATAGCATAAATAGCACATATAAGTAATACCTAAACATTTTGACCGGTTTTTATTATTGTTTAGATCACTTTTTGCTAGTTTTTAGGTCAATGAAATCCGAACCGTGCTGATGACAGTGTTTCACATACCAAACAATTTTTTTTTTCATTCTAGAGAAAAAAAAACATACAAAATATTAATGGCAAAATTGTTTGGCTCTTGTCTATTCGGGGATAAAAATTTTGTAAAAAGGTATAAAATAAACTTTAATTTATGTCGAGACTTTTAGTCTGCGAGGTCTTTAGACATATTTTTGATCCGATCATGTATCTATTTGTAATCGAGGTTTCCAGGGCGGTTTTATTAAATAGGCGTACAAAAAAAAAAAAAATACTATTGATGCTTTATTTTTGTCTGATCTAACTAAAGTATAGAAGTAAAAACAATTTTATGAAGTATGCAAAGACTAAAATATGTGCGATGAACTCTACCAAATATAATTTACATATAAACCCCATATAACGGTAAGCGTTTTTATTCTCAATGAACTGCCGTAAAATTTGGAAAACAGCAAATTAAAATATGAATACATATACATACATACATACATAGTTATTTAAGCAGGTGTGTACACACTTTGTTACTCACTCTTCCACCGAAAGTGCTCACACAGTAGATAGTCAATTAACGAGAATTTGAACAATACCATAGTAAAGTTTTGTAAGCTGTTGATTCGGCCATTAACAATAAAACAAAAGAACGGGGCACGAAAAGATTTGCAGCTACTTTTTCTTTTTGATAAAAGTGGAAAAAAAACGCATAAAAAACTCACAGATTTTACCGCCTGGTCTGGTCTACCTATTTGATGGCAGTCTGTCTGAGCGTCTATTTTCCTATTTTTGTGCTTTCGCATCAGATTTATCGCTTGCACGTGTTAGAATATCTGCATAAGTATGCAAATTTGTATTTGTGTATTCAGTTGTTTATTGTTAACAATTTCTAAACCAAGAACCAAGAACCAAAAGCTCGGCTCTAATTGTGCCACAGCAGCGCATAGTTAACGCTTTGGTATCCATCTCAACAGAATTAGCCGTCATAAAATGCCAGATATTACCATGAATTTTAACCTAATTCGGACACACACGCAGACGTGTGTGGACGCATTGCGGATATGCGTGGCTGAAAGTGAACTGAATGCCGCTTACAATTAGTGTGTCTACAGCTATGAAAGTCGTGGACTTACTTAATGTTAATAATTTTCAAGTACATTAAAGAGTTAGTGCGGCGTGAAGTTAGCGCCTGTTTTTATTTTCATTTTCATAACTTTAGACCTTAATTTATCCACCAACATAGTTTTTTTTTTTCAATTCAAAAAAAAATAAAAAACAAAATAAAAAAATGAAAAATCCACATACATATGTATCTACATAAATTTAATTGTTGCATGGTGTACCTACCTAATTTTGTTATTTATTTTCGGCATACAATCACGTGTAATAATAGTAATAAATAAACACTAAAACTTGCCTGGAGTTAAAACTGACTAAAATGGTGCACTTAGAATAATTTCTTTTCATTGAATTTTTGACTAAGTCTCGTGAAACCAAATACCTATTCGAACTAGATGTTTTCTGCCATCGCCATCTTTTTGATGCAGAAATATTTCTAGAGCATCTAGAGCATTGGTCGTTTAGTACCAAAAGGTTTTGTTGCTCGCCAGGCTTATATGTAATCGTTTGGAAAAGTCCAAAAATTATCGCTTTTCCATCACGGACAAGAATTATCCTCAAACAAACATCCAAACGCTAGCTGGGATATACATATGTAGATATGTACGTACATACATATGTACATACGTGGGTATGTGTGTAATAACCACCTCATATTACCATTTATTGTGACATTCATTATTTTTACTCTCCATAGTTTCCACTTACTCGTACATATTTTGTTGGACTAACGGAAGTCATACAATTATTTTAATGCTACCTAGCGTGACAACAGCTCTCACGCAGCCCACAACTGGACAGAACATAGCACCATTGACAGCTCTACTAGGAAATATAAAAATTATGCTACATTTTAGATGCCAACAACCTGCATACTTAAAGTGACCAATCGTACTTTTTTTTCGGAAGTAGAGTATGTACTTCTTTTTTAGCGCTTGTACTTCGTACTTCGCAGTACACGCAAATGTGCTTCTTTGCAATATTTTGTACTTCAGGTCCTGTACTAATCCGATCTTCTGGACGATCGCCACATGGCTTGGGCCATAAATTCGTTCAAACTCTTCAAGTCGCTGGCATCGTACCTCCGCAAGCTGCAAAGGGCTCTGAACTGATGTACTTCGTGACAGAACTGTCGCGGCGGATTTGGGGAGTACCAATAGGGGCATTCCGCAAGGTGGTGTTCTCTCTCACCTGCTCTCGATTGCGGTTATAAACGACCTTCTCGAGGAACTGGAAAAAGTAGGTTGTCGGGTGATCGCCTATGTAGATGATATCTAACTTTTGGTGAAGGAACAATTTTTAAACAATATTTTTATTCTGGCTCAAGGTTACCTGCCTTCGCCTGGGGGTGTTCGTCTGTGGCTCTCAGGCAGGGTCAAGTACTTTGGCTTGATCCTGGATAGGAAGCTGTTGTGGAAGGCTAACATTGAGAAAAGGGTAAGAAAGGCGTCGGCTTTTACTGCTGTAGAGGAGCTATCGGTAAAGGGTGAGGTCTCTCGCACAAATTATTTCATTAGGTCTGTGAAACCATAATTTAGACTATCTTGTTTAACAATTGGAGCGGTTACAGCGGATGACCCAAATCAGAATTAGGCGATCATTAAGAACCACATCTACACTGGCGCTTAATGTCATGTTAAACACGGCGCCTGCGGACATTGCAGACAGAATTGTCGCAGCACGAACTGCTACTACACTCAGAGAAACCGGGTGGTAACACTCTAGAGTTCTAGAGGGCTTTGTCTTCGCCCTGAACACACATATTACAGCGCCTCCAAAATCGATCCCAGAAGCTCGTTCTCTACCTATCTTCTTTCGAGAGAGGATGGGGTTACTCGAAGAAGGGAGCGGTAAACTTCTTCATGGACAAATCAAAATTTGGAGACAGGGTTGGTGAAGGTTTCTTCTGTCGGAAACTCTCCACCAAAACTATGTTCAGACTTCCGGACTTCTGTAGTGTTTTTCAGGGGGAAGTCATCAAGGAAGCGAGTGTGATGGTACACTCGAAATCGGTAAATGAATGCCTGACGTCTCTATCCATCGCGTCGGAGAACTTCTTAATAAGGCTAGTTTAGTTGCCCGGTCAAGGGGATATCGCGGAAAATTGTGTAGCTGATGATCTTGCGTTGGAAAGGCACCCTAAAATGTTACCCCAGGTACACTCTTAGATGGTTGGGCCTAGTGTGAGCTCGGCGAGCGCTAAACTAACACGAATACTTCGAATTCGCAATAAAGAAATTGCATGCTCTACTAAATACTTAATACGTTGGGCAAAAGAAAGCGATGCTCCTTTTGTGACAGAAAAAAATGAAAAGCTCACAATTCTCTGCTGCAGCAAATATTTTTATAGGGCACTTTAAAAACCTTTCTGCAGCGTAAGACACGAGTGACCCATCGTTACCCCTGTTAAAGGTGCCGAAAAACACAATACCTCTCAAAGGCTAGTGATGGGGGCTCTGACAGGCCATTGTACGATTGGTATTCATGTGGTAAGACTAGGAATTTCAACTGATCGCTTCTGTATCAGCTGTCAAGAGGAAGATGAGGTCGAATCATCTCCACACTTTGTTTTAGACTGTCCGACCCTTCGCGAGGCTAAGACGGAAGCATTTTGGCTCGCACTTCGTAACTTACACTGAGCTCTCAGGGATCGAAATTAGCCGCATTCGAAATTTGGTAATCGGCTCGCAGCGTTTCGACGACTAAATTAAGAGTCCCGTTTAGTTTCGCGGTATCACCAAGAACAATCTCTTAATTCTGCAAGTGTGCCCCTAGCCCAGGCAAGCACTTTAACCTAACCCAACCTAACCCAACCTAACCTGCACTGCCTTGAGCTATGAAATAGTTGGTCACATTATGCATACTACATATAAATATGTACATATGTACAGGTACATGCATGGAATTACGTTTATTCATACATACATATATGGCTATACATATATATAGGTAAATTCATATGCAAAAACTGCAATAACTGCTATACATTTACATACCTACATACATACATTCATAAGAATTCAGGTACCTATGTACATACATATAGTATATGTATATATTGGGGCATTTGTAAATATGTACATAATTTAAAATGCAAAGTCATGAATATCAAATATAGTATAAATTAATAACGCTGGCTTTGCACTTGTTGTTTTGATGCGAAAGCACCAATTTCAGCTGAATTGGGAAGTATCACAGCCCTGAACTGAGGAATATGTATGGATGTTGTATGTATATACAAAGTTAAATTCGGGGTTTTCACAACGATATCTTATGGTTCCATGTTGTAAACTTTAAATTGCTAAAAATGTTAATGTATAATAAAAGTCATATTTTAATTTTCAGTGTTAAAAAATAGTTGGTTGTGGCTTCGAGTCCTCTCACCAATTATTTAAGCTTTTAAAATTTACGACATGCAACAATATGACACTTACAACACCCCTATTGTGAATACCCCTATTGAGAAAAATTTAATACTTCCTGCAAACTCCCTCCAAACCAAAGCTACCGAAATGGTAACGAAATCTTTAAAAGTATCGGTAGTTGGTTCCGAATTCTGTCTTCATTGAAAATCCTTGGAAATGGTTGACATGAACTCGTAAAGAAATTTCGGTACTATTTCTTAAAGATGTTTCTGCTTCCGGAATTTCGTAAAAGCACCGACGTTTGCATAATGATTTCGTTACGAATTATTTCTCTAATTTTTTCTTAAGTACTTTTTATTTGAAGCTTCGGAGAATATTCCAAGAACGAATTGTATCCTACTCAAAGATATATTTTATCCAGTACGGTTTTTACCTCGTCCGAAAATAAACTTCTTAGTTCCGGTTCCGGTAATTTATAAACAATTGGTCATATAAGTATCCTCGGATTTTACTATTTGGAAAGGTTCGGGTAGATTAATCTGGCTGGTATTAATACAAATATAGACTGGTTGCTTCCTACTAGAGCTCTAGATACCCGGGTATCGAGCAATGCGAGTAGCTCGATGCTCGCTCGAAACTCGTTCATTGCTCAACTGCTCAAATGTTTGTTCAAAATTTTCGAGTTTTTGAACAATTTCATAAACAAAAGAAAATTTGTAAATTGTATTTGTCAGCAGCTGCTTTCTAATTCATGTTAAATAAATTATATTATTAAATATCAATGTAACAATCCTTGCATTATATATCAATAATTGAAAAATTTAAAAAGTTTCTACCAAAAATGTCAATATAATAAAAAAACATTGTTCAAATTACTCGAAAAAACTCGAATTGCTCGAGCTCATGCTCGAAAATTTTCGAGTAATGAGCGTTGAACAAGTGTGCGAGTACTCGCTGCTTATATACCCGGGCTGTTTGAAAATGTGCGAACAAAATCGAGAGCTCTGCTTCCTACTGATATCAAATTTTGGCCGATTGCTATGAGTCACTTAAGACTTTTCGCGAATTTTAATAGGGTTTTGAATTGTGTATGCGATGTATGCAGGGTTGTCACTGACGAACAAAAATACTTACCATTTACTTTGAAAATATCTACCAATAACTTTTTTTAGTTATTTTAATAAAAACTATAGATTTGTTGTCTTTTTGAGTTATTTCATTAAAAATAAAATTTTTTTATTAAGGAGCTTTTTATTTAACCAATGATATGATATTTGAGATCATACTAATGGCTTCTTCTCGTTTTTTTTTTTTTTTAATTTTTTTCTGTTTGTAAAAGAATATTGTTTGCGCTTTCACCAAAATCATAAAAATCAAGGATTAAAGTTATAGTTTAGAAGAATTCAACAAATTTTCGCCAAAATTTCGAACTTATATCTCTAAATTTTTAGAAAATTTTTGGGTAAATAATTTTTAGTTTCCATTGAAAAACTCCCGTTGATTTAAAATTTTTTTGCCACTGGACTTTTGAGTTTTGTCTTTTTCAATTTTATTTAAAGAATAATTTAAAATATTTAGGCAATCAAAAGCTCCTCTGGATTCCAGTAAAATTAGTTTTGAATAGGACACACGTTTGAAAACGAATGGAATTAAATAGACTATACTTATAGAAAGAAATTTATAATCAGACTATGGGTGCATGAAAAATTTTCAGTTTGATTTTTTTTCGAAACTCAGGTTGAGGCAAAATATAAAGATAACTTCGAAAAATAAAGCTAGAACGCTTTAACGATCACACAAATTACTTTTACAAAAAACTACCAAAAGGAAAGTAAATTTACCTTTTTACCAACCCACATTTTTTCTACCAAATTTTGTAATAATTTCCAAAGTGGTACCGCTGAATATATGTATGTATAAATTTAAGAACAAAATAGAAAACTAGATCAGGCTGATAAATACATTAAGGTGATATCTTGCCGACGTTCCTTATGCGTCATAATCTCGTAAAGAAAGTACATAAGTTAATTTTTGGTGGAAATTCATAAGAGAAATTTGGATCAGGGATGTTTTGCAGTTTTTAGTTTTTGGAGCGACGGAGAGCTAATCGATGCTGTCAAGGAAAAGTAACATCTTCCAGGAAAAAACTATTTTTCCTTTTTATGTTAACACACTCATCAATCAGACTGCCCTCGTCGATACTCGCTTTAGATGCAAAACATAAAAAATATTGCTTGAAATGCTTCGATATTTTTCTTTGGCGTCTCACGATATGTGCAGCAAAGTTATTTTGTTTTTATTGAGTAAATTGACATTTACGATGACCTATTCGGCGCTTTATCCAGTTCTTCCACTATTTTATTTACAACAGCCTGAATGTAAAAAGGCCAAAGTGCTTATCCAAGTTGCGGCGCTTTAACCAGTTTGGTGGCCTCCGAGTTTCGCTTTTGTTTTACCAGTTTGCCTGATTTCTTTTTACACAGGCAGGGTGTTTCCCGAAGTTCGCCCCACGCTTGCTGATCTATTAATTGTAAAACGCTGCAGTGTGCAAATTGAATCATACGTACATATATACATACATATGTAGACGTATCCATCCAAAGCCCATACTCTTACGTTAAGTTCGTTGAACGAAAACGTGAAACCCATTCAGCGGCAACACTAGCATCTGCCACAGATGCGGCACCAACTGCACCAACAACACCAGTTTAGCGGCATGCCAAACATGCCTTGTTAATAAAGTGCATTCAGATGTGGCAACGCAAGTGCTTTCTCAATGCGTTCTGCTGTCAAAATGAGCAAGTGAAATTCGTTTGCTGAATGTACTGTCGCACCAATCGAGTGTTGCCGCGTGACACACTTGTTGGAGATTTTGTGTGCAATATTTACTAACAGTAATATTGTATAAAATATCGACAATCGAAATTATAACCTATTCTGGAAAATGCCTTTGGATGCATAGAGGGGCTGCTGCCGCAAATATTTTTCAAAATTCTGAGTTTGAGAAACTTTTCGAAACTATTTGCATTGCCACGTCTGGTCGGACATTTAGCACGGCTGAAATGTATGTGTTGTTGCTATGGTATGTGGTTGGTTGTGTTGTCGTCTTCGTCATCGCTGCTATGCCAACGCGAGTACGTTCCGCTCTTTTATATGTACATATTTTGTTTGGTCAAAATCACGTTTCGCCATTGCAAATTTTTCGCCATCACTTTACCATGTAAAGTTAGTCGAATTGTCAGGCTATCGACTTATTGATGTAAATATGTATGTATGAATATACTGTCCAACAAAGTGATCAAACGATGGACGAGCATGCCAGACTAGACCACACCATCGAATACTTTGCATTCATAAATAAATATGTACATATGTATGTAAAAAGATTGTTTGTGATTGTGCTTCACATCACTGCAAAAATCGTTGGACTATGTGGTCCATTTGTGCCATGTTGGAATGCTCCTCTCTAGTGCAGTAGCGGACCAAAGCGTATCTCTATAACAGCTTATTGTAAACCATCATTGCCACATTTTTTATAAGCATTTTAGGTAATTTTGGAGTACCCTTAGGGAATACTCTTTACATGAGTGCCATGGAATAGTCGCGATTTTTGCAGAGATGCAGAAAAAATGCGAAGACGTCGATTTTTTATACAATACATAGTACATATGTAGCTAATTTTGTCTCATTTTCCCCTACATTATATGAATGTATTTGTTTTGCTTTTCAGATTTGAATGAATCGGCTCTGGAAAGCTCCTGGTGAGATATTTTATTTCCTCGTTCAAGATACGAGTGCATATGAATGTAGGTACATATGTATGTGTATATTCAAACGTATGTATGTACCGAAATGTATTTGTGTGCAGGTATCAAATATTATTTGTTTTATATTTTCTCCATCGCAACGGGACTTCGTCATTCGTATTGCATTGTTCCGTTTACTGGTCTCTGCTGCAGCGATGACTAATAACTAGGGCGAAAAGGGAATAACAGCCCTAGTCGCGTGTTGTCACAGTCGTCAATTGTTACAGTTCAATTGTCATTATCGTGTCATCAACTGTTGTCATAGGTACATATGCACAGTCAATAATGACAAGCGAATCAGGTATTCACAATACGCCAAATCTTGGAAAAGACCCGCGAGAATAGGATCGACACGCACCATCTATTTGTCGATTTCAAAGCCGCTTTCGACAGCACGAAGAGAAGTTGCCTTTATGCCGCGATGTCTGAATTTGGTATCCCCGCGAAACTAATACGGCTGTGTAAAATGACGTTGAGCAATACCACCAGCTCCGTCAGAATAGGGAAGGACCTCTCCGAGCCGTTTGATACC
>NW_016157102.1:853275-933703 GCF_001687245.7 Rhagoletis zephyria
TTTTCAATTGGCGTCAGTTAGCACAGAAGAGAAATGACTGGCGTGCTGTTTTGGACTCGGCCAAAATCGCTTAGGCGGTTACAGCGCCAAATAAGAAGAAGAAGAATACCTCGCATAGTTACCCATTTAAATTGGTTTTTATATCTAAATCGCGTTAAACTAGTCACATGTTTCTTGCCAGCTACCAACAGGGTTGCTTAGGTAGCTAAAAGGAAATTTTACCCGAGTTGAGCGTTCCTTTGTCGCTCGCTTACAAAAAAAAATGCACCTAATGTAACCGTATGTATGTACATTGTTCAGCACAAGGGTCGCCACAATTTCGCCGTTAGCTCAATTATACCCTTGGGCGTATGAGTAACTTTTTTATACGAGCGATTTTGTACTGTCGCTCTGAGCAATCGATGAATACAAGAAAATACATAAAGCCCGGCGATTTCTTGGCCCTATTTTTCCTAAAATCCCACCTAATTTTTCAATTTGGCACAAGGTGCTAAGATTATACTTTTGATAGGTGTATAGTACTATTGGAATAAATTTTTGGGGAATATTTCATTTTATTTTGGAACGGAACTTTTGTTTTAGCCCCGTGGTTCTTTCTTTATTGCTACATGGAAAAGAAGAAATAATCTTCATTTAATTAAAACAAAAAATCCCCTTATTTAACACCTTTATTTTTTTTATTTGGCACTTTTTACCGCCAATATGACTGACATCTCCTAGCTTAGGATATTTGGATGCGCTGTTAACAACCATAGATATACATATCTATATAACAATATCTAGTTCTGTTCGTCGGGCAAAAAATGTGTACGAGTTTGTACGAATTATCATAATTTTTGTTTAAATCGCGTTGGTGCTGGCCAAAATATTATCCATCACTCAAAAACTGGGAGCGCAAAGTGGCAGTTCTCGTGGAGAGAAGTTGCAATTCGTAATCGGAATGCAATCGCAACCATAGTCGATTTAGGAGATCCGACATTCAATATGTATGTGAAAGGCAGACTAACAAGAAATATACATGAATATCCTGTTTTTGTCTATCTGAAAGATATTAAACATTCTATAAAAATTTATTATGCTTGAAATGCAACTGTGGACACCAGCTGGCAGAAAAACTTGCAAATACCTGCTAATTTGCATTCATGCAAAAATTTGCAAGTTTCTCTACATGAGAGCGAATTTGAGAGGATTATTTTCTTGCTCTCTGATATTTTGAGTGTTGTATAATTCTTTCTGGATTTTCGCTGAAAAAACATAATAGCTGAAATACAATGCCGGCGAACGGCGAACTCACCACAGCGAAATTCGCGCTGTCAAAATTAGAACACCCGCACGCATATGAAATTGAACACAGCAAAAGCGAAATGCGAAGTTCGCTTGGCGGCGTTTCATGGCGATAGATTTATTTCTATCGCCCTGCTGGGCGATGACAGCTGTGCGTGCCAAAGGTGGCCGTATTTGTTTTTTGCTTTCAAAGTTTTAAAAGAAAACAACCTAAACACGATTTATTTTTGTTGTTTGAAAAATATAGTTGTGGATTCGTTAAATCTGGCTTGAAACAAATTATTTATAATAATCTTTCTTTGTTTTACATTTATATTTGTTATAATTTCCTCATTTCTAAATATGGTTTAGTTTTTTCTAAATATGGTCACCCAAATTATAAAGGCGACCAAATGGGATCAGCTGTTTTCGCTACCGCTCTAATTCTGTTTAAGTAGGCGAAATAGCTGGGCGAACGGTGAACGACAGCATCGCCCAATTCGGCGAAGTTTGCCGTTCGCCGGTATTGTATTTCAAGCATAAAATCGCCTTTGCGGTATGTTTGCAGTAACAGCTGATAGCGATATCAGAAGAAGCGATTTCATAAGAATAAATACATATGTACGTATGTATGTATGTAAGTGCCATAGTGAATTAGTTTATGGGTACACGAACAAAAAGCGTTTATTGTGATGCCGGTATCAGACGGTGTGACACGTCTAAAATAAAAATTATCCACAACAACGTCACAATTGCTCAACTAGAAAGCGACCTTTTTCCTACACATACATTAACATGCATATATACAGATATATGTATAATATAAACAACTGATTATTTCGATCTACATGGACTTTGTTTTCTATTTATTTGTTCAAAATAAAAGCTTTATTCTCTTTTACATTTTTAAGAGTGTCTTAAAAGCTTAGTTGTCACTACTCGTAATATTTTAAAGAGTCATTGTGTAAGAGAGTTGAATAAAAGCGTGCGAGTGCCAACCAAAGGCGTACCTATGCTCTTAAATATAGTTACATACTTACGATATACTATGTGCCTACAGATGTATGTATGTATGTATGTACATAGGTAACTTAACAAACTGCTAAGGCCTTTAAAAACATGTACATACATACATATATATATAAGTATGTATGTATGTAGGTAGTAACTAGTCTAGTTTGTCGAAAAATACTTAATTAATTACTTAAAACAATGTACTTACCGCTCATACGATCCGTTCGCACTGAAGCCTTGGAAAAATACCATAGCTAACGCTTCCCTCATTTTTATGTGAGGTATCGAATAAACGCGGTTTTTTTTTCGAAAAAAAAAATTTTTAAGAAAAAATGGGAACTCAAAAATGAAACCATTACTTAAAATAAATTTGGAGTTTGCCAAATTATAAAAATAGGTTTCTTAGCATTTTGTTGCATTGCCGTAAAGAAGTTCCTAAATTTTGTTTAAAAGCATGCTATAAGGGGGATTTTGGTATGAAGAATCCATTTCCGGTCTTATCTTTTTTTATGAATTTCATCAAAGTGAAATTTTTCATATTTACTCCGAAACCTATTTTCGCAATTCGGCAAACTCAAATTAATTTTAGACGCATGGTTTCTTCAGCAAATTTGCATAGAATTACACATAGAATCTTCCTATGCTATACGTGAATAGTAAAAATTAACCCGCCCTAATGTATGTATATCTACCTATGCTAATATATATTTTGAAAGCCGTTTTCTCTGTTCGCAAAGCTCAAGAACGGCTACACGGATTTTCTTGAAATCGTAAAGGGAATATTTCTGCTTAAAAATTTCTCCGCTAAGTGGCTCTGGATACGGTTTATTACTAAAAATCGTGTTTATGATCCGATTTGGCGCATACTCGAGATTTGTATTGGTAACGGTAAGTCCAAAAAGAGCCGTCAGGTGGCGCTGGAGTCGAGTTATTACTAAAAATCGTCAAGTGGGAAAAAGTGCCGTGAATATCCGATTACATTGAGTTGAGTATATCGAACTCTGATGTGTTCCGATTGGACCAATGAATTTAATTTGCCAATATTACTATGCGTTAAACCTACAGGACAGCGGTCAATCTCAAATGACCTCCCTTAAAGTTATTCGAATTTATTTCGTTGTGCGATTAAACGTGCTATGAAATGCCAGATCATTAGAGTATTTCAAGAACTTCTTCACGGATATAACACTTTTGTTATTTTATTTAAGACGGCAATAAAATATGCTTCTGGCGACGACCAACCCATAACCTTAGCAGATAAATATGCCACTGGAAATCGTGAGCGCGAATTTTTGCTGGAAATGTTGGACCAAAATGTTTCAATCAAAAAAAAAATAACTTTGGACGGGACGAAGTTCGCTAGTACATTATATAAGGAGCGCAAAAACTATTAAAAAAGTATCCATATTTGAGCGTTGTGTGCAGTTTTCAATATTGCTATCGATATTTCAATAATTTTTTTTTTTTATTTGTTCTACTGTTCTGATGTCGATATCATCATCATCCCCTTTGTCAGTTATGTATGTATTTGATTAAAGTGCTTTTAATGTTTTTGTTTTCATCTCATACGCATTTCAATATATACATAAAATGTAAACAATTTTTATTTTATTTATCTGGCATATCATAACAGATTAATACATATCGAGCCCTAACCGCCAAAATAACGTAAGCGACAATTTTTTCAAAATTTTCTTTTTGATACAGAAATATTCCTAGAGCATCTAGATGCATTTCTGCATCAAAAATAAAATTTTGAAAAAAATGACGCTTACGTTATTTTGGCGGTTAGGGCTCGATATTTTCAAACTGAATCGTGAATGTTTTTATTTCTTTTTCTCCAACGATACACTTTTATCAACAACAATAACATAACCATATCGGTTGTCATAAACACTTGCGGTGAAAAATAATAATTCTGCTCCGCACTGTGATGTAATTGTAAAATGACTAACTTTTTTTTGGTTTTTGTTTTTCGCTGCCTGTCCGGCGACGCAGTTGCAAAAGCAAATGCATTTAATGCAGTAGTTTAATGATGGAATGCAATTAAGGCGAGTTGTTTTTGTTTACGACAAACTTTTCATTTGCGTTACGAGGAACAAAACAAAAACAATATAAAAAAAAACTAGCAAGTTGATAAATGAATTGTGTGCTGCGACGTGCAGTGAAAAAAAAAAAAACGAATAGTAACCACAACAATCCAATTGAAACACAAATGTGCGAACATAACGATTGTTTATGCTAGAATTTGTTTACTTGCTGAATTTTACAGTAAGTGCGTAAATACAAGATGTACCTATGTATGTATGTATGTGAATCCAATATGCGAAGTACGGTGTGCACTGAGAAAAAATCTTACCTTCAACATGGGTCAGAAATGCCGATTGATAAAGCAGCCATTTCTCTCGAATCCGGACCATATTTCGCTAAACAATTTTTATTTTCGATCTTTTGCTGATATATCGTATGACGAAATGTGGCACTTCTCCTGGATGGTTTCTGAAATAAAAAAATTGAAATAAATGATTTAAAAGGATTTCACTAAAATCGACTCTGCGATAGATTCAGCAATATGTAGATGCGGATGTTTCCGACAGTACACATTTAATTACCTCGCTTTTATTAGGTTGGGATGTAACTATGTAATAATGATGCGCCTAAAAGATGCAGTCTTTAGTTTTTATACCCGAGCACACTTGTGCACAAAGGTATTATAACTTTCTTCACATAACGCATCGAGATAGATATAGACAAATGTATACATAAATGATCAGAATGAAATAAGAAATCGATTAAGCGGCGACTGTCTGTCCGTCCGACCGTCCGTCCGTCTGAGCACACGATAGCTCGAGTAAAAATTGAGATATCTTAACGAAACTTGGTACGTGTACTTCCTTTCGGCGTATGGCGGATGGTATTGAAAGTGGGCAAAATCGGACAATAACCACGCCTACCTCCCATATAACGGTAATTTTCAGCAATACGAAAATACGACATTTTAGTAACTACTGAAGTTTATTCACTCAAAATTGATATTTACAGTAATTTTTAGACGTAAAATAAGAATATTATAAATTTTTGTAAAATGGGCGTGGCCACGCCCCCTTATGGTTACATGTGTATATCTTGGTAGCCACTGCACCAATTTCTTCCAAACTTGGCACAGTTGTTGGCCTTGGTACAACATCCCAAAAACATTTTTTAAATCTGGCAATAACCACGCCCACATTCCATATAACGGTAATTTAGAGAAATACGAAATAGTCGATAAATCAGTTAATATTAAAGCTAATTTATTCATAATTGATGCTTGCAACAATTCTTTACCAAGAAATGTATTTATGGTGAAATTTTGCAAAATGGGCGTGGCACCGCCCACTTATGATCAGATATACATATGTATCTCGGTAACCATCCTACCAGTTTATACTAAACTCGGTATGGTTATTGTACTATCCACACAAAAGCATTCGTTGAAAATTATTGAAATCGGACTAAAATTACGGCCGCTTTTCATATAACGGTACATTTCAGAAATGCTTGAAACTTCAATATTTCGAAATTTAAGGACGCTAATTTACTCAAAATTGATGCTAAAAACAATCCCTTGAAAAGAAGTAACATTTTTTGGAAATGGGCGTAATATCGCTCACATATGACTATATAAGTTTATCTCATTATGTCTAACTGAACATTCTATCGAAGATGTTTAAAATAGGGGTAAAAGCACCCCTGCTTACCATGTAGTAGTAGGTAGTTTTCGGAAAAGTAAAAAAAAAAACTATATTTGATATTTGCGCCGGGTATCCAATGTTCGGCTCCGCCCGAACTTAGACTTGTTTACTTGTTTAAACTATAATTTTTTATTTTTATTAGCTTATTATTATGATTGCTTTATAAAGATTTAGTAAGAATTAGACAACGATTTGAGACATGTGCCACTGCTTTTTCTAAGCATAATTGTACATATCTACCTATACATACATACGTATTAGCGTTTATGTTTTTAACGTTTATGCTGAATCACTACACTAAACGGTTGTTCACTAACAGCCACACGCCACGAACCTGGCCCCCAGCTGACAACTGCGCTGCCTAAATGGGTGTCAAAAGCATAGCAATCAACACCAGAGTCAGTCGCTGACAGGCCCCCATATTTTGCGACCAATGGCTGCTCAATGCGGAAGCGGTGAAACGTTAAATATACATACAACATAGGTATGTAAATACATGTGCATACATACACGTACTATATACATACATACATACATCGTATAGTAGATGCCAAGTATGCACAAACGTGAGATTATTGACTTGTTTTGAACGCATTTGCTGGCGCCGCGTCTAAAGCAATATGTGTTGCTCCAACGCCCGCACTCACTCACTTCATTCGATTGAAAGTTGTTTACATTTTTGATCAGGCCGGCAATGATACGAGGGGCGTTCTGTAGATCTCATGATATGTTACAAATGTGGTAGAAAAACAGTCAATCGCTGCACATCGGAGTATTTGTGCTATAAAACCGGTCAAAAGTCCGATTTATCAACTTTGATAAAAGTGTCTTTAAACATATCGTCGATGTTTTTGCAAAACCGCCCATCGACCAATTGCAAAAGAAAGAAAAGATTAAAATCTTGATGCAAATTTTTTTCTACTTTTTTAAGATAAGTATAATTAGTCTTTTTCTCATAAAACGCCTAATTATGATTAAGAGGCCGTGTATTCTTTTTTTACTTAGCAGAAAAACACACCAAATGAGTTTGCTGTTTTTTTTTTTGCAGGATGTAGCATTATAGACCAAAAAGTAAAGTATGCCAAAAATCCGAAGGCGCTTTTTGACAATCAGCTAAGGCGTTTTTTTTTATTACAATGCTTCTTTCTTTAAAGACTTTTCAATACTTTAATTTTTTAACACCAATTTTTTGAATCAAAGTAATAACAATTATTTAAATAAAATTACCCAGATAGTTTCTTTAGCCGCTTCTTCAAAGCACTTACATACATACATACATACATATGCAGCGAGCCTCGTATCATAACGCATTCCCGCGAAATGGCACATTTTACGAGCAGAATTAGCTGACGTCGTCACATGGTTCGCTGTTGATTTCTGTAAGATCTACTTTTGTTGGTTTTATTTACTCCTTGTTTATATATTTTAGTGCGTAGTACAATTAAATATTTTATTATGTATGTACATATATTTTAAAAGCAAAAATCCAATGGATCACTAAAAAGTGTATTGGTGGACGAGCCCATTCACGTCCGGTTATGCGATACCGAATGCTTTTTTCTTTCTTGCTGGTCATTTTGTGATTTGCACGAATATTTTGAATAAAATAAAATAACATACTTTTTTCGCGGGAGTAGATGTTAGATTAGGTATGTAATTCAGTCCTTCCAAAGCGCTATGAAATTAGAATTATCATAAAGTTTAGAAAATGTCATGCGGTGTTTCTAAATGCCGAAATTTGTCATTAAATTGCTGGTCATTTGGTATCGGAAACACTTCATTCTTACCTTGATATACATACATATTTAATTCTTAGTACTAGCCTACATTTTCGAGTTTTTTTTTAGAACTGCTATCTGTAGGTATCTTATCGAGCCCTAACCGCCAAAATAACGTAAGCGACATTTTTTTTCAAAATTTTCTTTTTGATGCAGAAATATTCCTAGAGCATCTAGATGCATTCTGCATCAAAAATAAAATTTTCAAAAAAATTTCGCTTACGTTATTTTGGCGGTTAGGGCTCGATATGTTTACCGAGAATCAAAATAGAATTATTAATGAATAGTGCAATCTTATGTATGTTGTTATTATTTACAGATTTCCTACATATAACTACTTGCATATTGTATTTTACTTTTGTATTAGGAAAAATAATTTCATTAAATAAGTAGTATGGACTTTCCAAATTGATCTACGTAGAACAAATAAAACACTTAGGCACTACAGATAAGATTGTTTTGAGCGTTTCAGTAAAATAAATAAAAATGTACAAATCAACCACTTAAAAGATTTGTGTTCTACTTGATTACTCAGTTCACTCAAAGAGAAATTGTCCCCGCGATTTCCCTCAATTGAGCACTTAGTATAATAAATGTAAATTTAAACATAAAAAATATGCGCACATGCAAAGCAGTGTCGATACAGCTACGGTCAACATACGTCTAGTTAATAGAAAATTGTGCGATCTTCAATTAACACATTGCAAAATGTTGCTTAATGTATCTACATTAAACAAATACACTATTCACAAGTTTTAAATTACTTCTATACCCATATGTATGTATGTATGTATGTATATACCAAAATTTTGGCTTTATTTTCGAATATATAACATTTAGGGTATGAAGCTTACAGCTGATTTTTTAGAATTTGTTTGCCGAAGGTATTGCGGTTTTTTTCCATATAAAAATAGTTTGTGCTTATTTGTTATACGGAAGTCAATTTTTAGCGATCTGAAACTTGCACATTATTACACTAAAATTGAATGGGCTCGAAAACTGCATACTTTAAAAAATTCTAAGACTTCTGCAAAAAGAGTTTGAAATTTCGATAAAAATTTACTGAATTTTTTCAAGCAGTGAAGCCGAAACAGTAACCGTTTAAAACCGTTTCAAGCACAGAAACCGGTTCCAATCGGTTTCGAGAATACTATAAATAGCAGCTGTAGGATCTGGCAACCACAAACATATTTTCTTCAGTAGCATAACTATGCCGTTACTAGATCAATAATTTGCTTTCAAATTAATCACACATATGAGGAGTTGCCACTCGTAGGGGTTTTCTACTTTTCATGTTTTATTAAACACAATTTTCTGCAAACAAAAGCTCACCACTTCCCATCACTTCTCGTTCGGTTGCTTAAGTTGCCCATCGTCTTGAAAGAAAAATTGTTTTCAAGCTGATAGGCAATTTGCAAAGTTTGAGTGTGAGTGATTCGGAGGCTTTTTCTTTGTACGAATTAAAATTAACCACATTGTTTAGGGTCGCAAAAAATTTTAGCAAACCTTGTATGGTATATGCATATTTATTTAATAAATAATCTTTTTTGTCAAACTTGTTTTCATAGTTCTTTTTTCAAAACCGAAACCGAAGTCGAACACTTTGCAAGACTTAAACCGAGACCGGAACGTTATTTTGATTCGGTTTCATTATTTGATTTTTTTTAGTTTTCTACAAATTCTGAAACTTGGGTTTTATGGGTTTTGGTAGAGAATGAACTGTGTTTCAATTAAAAATATATAACAAGCCCCATATAAATCCACACTTCACACTTTGTACAAAAATTTTAAAACTTCAATAAATTTTATCAAAATACCCCAAAAATTTCAAACTTTTTATTTATAAATTTTAAATTTAAATAGAACAAACGCTAGAAAATCGCGTTGATTTTTAATAATTTTGTTGCTGACGCTGCTAGGCTTTTTCTTTCATATAATAAGAAATTTTTTGCATATTTTACAGGAAAGTAAATGCACAACACCTTCAGATGATAGAAAGTTATTAAAAATCAACGCAATGTGTTAGCGTCTTGAAACTTGCACATTAAAATTTAATGGGTTATAAAAGTGCATTTCTACCTAAAATTTTTCTAAAATTGCCGAGTACAAAGTACAAAAGTTTTGGGGAGTTTTAGTAAAATTTGTTGATTTTTTTTAAATTTTTGTATAACGTTTGAAATGTGGATTTGTATAGTGCTTGTTATATAGGCGCTAGACTTTTATAAAAGAAAATATTAAACATCGAGGAAACAAAAGAATAAGAGCCAAACCTGGTCAAAATAAACTGTATGTGTTTATATTTTGAAATTTGTAAACTCTTAGCAAGCTTCTTTTTGTATTAGTAAAACTGGTTGGACCTTCGAGTAACGCCAGTTAGATAGTGCACTAAAAAATATTTAAAATTGCCTTTATTCTAAACATATGGGTCGAAAACATGTTTATGCATACATACATATTCGTATAAATAAATTATACTTTATAAATTGAATGATCTTCCGCATATAAATACTTGAATACAGCCAATGCCTTCGCGCTGTCGTTTTTTATTTCCCTATAATGTTTTATTCGTATGATCGAAGTAGACGCTCTAAATAAAACCAATATATATATATACTTTACATACAAATAAATTGATTTTAATCACATAAATCTTTTTTTATTTCTTCTATTAATTCTGTCTTAATTTTTTTTTCATTTTGATATTATCAAAAAGACAGAGTGCATATATAGTCACACAATATCTGCATAGGTATGTTAGCATTTATATACATACATACAACATACATATTTCGTATTTTCTCTTATTGGGAGCCTCTCTTATTGGGAGCCTCTCAGTATGCGACCTTGTAGACTTTCTAACGGCCGGCCACTCGTGGCTTTAATATTTTGCTTTAACCATTTTTTGTATTTATTTATAGTTGCGTTCCAGCAGCAGTAAGATTTTCAGGTTTTGCAGAATTTACTTAGTCGGAGACCCGTTTCCAAAGCGTAAAATATACATACTCTCAGTTAGAAGGTGCAGGATTTAATCCGAATTTTTTGTTCTGGCAAATACATAAAAACTATCAAATGAAGAGCAGTGTTGCATTCGTAAATAACAAGTAAAAGAGTTGAAGCAAACTATAGCAAATATTTTTAGCAGAATAGAAGCACCAAAATAACGAAATATTTTAAGAAGTAAGTAAAATTTTGTGTAGAAGAATTTTGGCGCCTGCCTGAATAAATAGTTTTGTAAATAAATATTTGATATTTACATACTTGCCGGGAAAATGGCTAATTGCATTGCAGCAGTTTTTTTTGTTGTATTCCGTTGCTCTCTCTTGTAAGAGATATTTTGCTTTTTGACAGATCTACTGGTTTTAGCCCAAAAATGGCTGGAACGCACCTAAAATGTTTATTTGTGTAGATGATGTTTCTAGTATTCCATACATTAATAAAAAATGAGCTCGTTCCCTTACTTACTATGTAACATTACAATTCGTCGCGATATATATATGAAGCTAGATTTTGGAACAGCTTGGAATCGCAAGACAATGCTGTAATTGTGAAATTTGCCTTGGAGGCTTTCTAGCAACCAACAGCCAAAGAATTATGTTTCATCTTGTTACTATTTTATTATTGTAACTACGCTCCCGACTTTCTATTCGTCGAAAGTGTTCTAATACTATGTCTCCATTGGGGGATTTAATGAAGATTTAACCATCTGCCGATATTTAACGTTAACGTCTTTCGAGATTATAAAATTTAATATCGAAAGGCAGCAGATTTAAATTAAATCTTCGTTAAATCTTCAATAATATTGATCAATAAATACAATTTGTTGTGTGGGGCAACCACAAATTCACATGCCATACGCCAAATGGCATTTGTATTTTCAATATACAGTTGCGGACATAGAAATCTAGCCGATTAAAAAAACCATGTATTTTCGTAAATATTTTTAGGCGACTTTTTATATTTTGGTTCGTCTTAAAGGAAAATTTTTAATATTGACATAACTTAGGTCGTAGGTTTTTTCTTAACAGCGGTTGCCCCCGAGTGTATTTCTGTCATGAAAAAAAAAACAACTAATAAAAATACCCTCGCTGTTCGGAGTCGGCATAAAACTGACAACATCAAGGCGCACGTCTAAATCGAAGGAGAAGCTCGGCCAAACACTAGCATACATACATATGTGTAAGCGCCAACTATTATTACTACATATTATTATTTTACGCGCTGCAACGTAAAATTTATAAAATTCGGTAATGGTTCTGCTGCGATAACATTGCACCAAACTTCCTCTAGCAATCAATTCGACTTAAGAAATATCCATATTGGCAGTCATATTTGCTAGCTAGGTCTTCATTATATGCCAAAGGTCCCCGATGCGATTTGCGGTTCCCTCTTATGAAGAAGAGAGTTTCTTTCCCCAACAGCTCTTTCTTTCCGCAAATGTTGTTTTTTACCATTTTGATAATTTTTCATAAATTCGGGAAAATGATTCGGAGTATGGTAACATTCGTTACATTTTCTATATACGTATGCATACATATTTACCACAAATAAGAAGCCAACAATATTGAGAATTCACATAGTGCAATTCCGCTCCAGGCACCTTCCTTTTTTTATCTGTCTTATATTTCCATGTCCGCAACTGTATTTATAAAATCATACATGAGCAAACGTAAACTTTTTAAAAATGTACGCGTCAAACAATCTCGTTGTGGCAATGGAGACGGTTGTGATTTAGCATCTGGATTTATCAAATCTTAATAGGTAGATCTCTCAATGGAGACATATCATAAATTATATTTACTAAATATCTTACGGGAAAATGCAATACACCCTTAATTTAAGGATTTTTTATAAAACCATTTTTAACATAAATCTTCACTTGTAGCAACACAGCTCTACAAAGTTTTGAATGTTAAGAGTATTGCCTTCAGACCAGGTATGGGCAGCGTTGGCACTTGCTTATGGAGTTTTTGATGTTTGAGAATTTTCTAACGTGACTACACCAAAGTTTATTTATTATAAAATTTTCGAAAATTTTAGCAGTGTTTATTTCACCTAGATAAAAAAGGTTTTGTCACTACATTTTGTGTGACAGCACATAAACGCTCGCCACAAGCTGGAGGAAAAGTTCGTTTTACATTGCTTATGCTGAGCCTTAAGAAATAAAATTTCGTATAAACAGAATCAAATCGCTGAGCGAACTTCGTTGGAAGAAATTTCGCTGTCAAAATTACAACACAGCAATATACATATATGAGATTGCACACATAGAAAGCGACGACGAAGCTCGTCACAAAATCAGCTATCAGTGAAAAAATTGTTTTGTTTTTTTACTTCTCTACCAGATAATTATCAGGAAGAAGCAGAATGGGAAAATTTGAGGATTCATCTTTTCGCTTGAATATCATCACCCGACTGCAACGCTCCGTTCGACAAAATTCGCTCAGCGATTTGGTTTTTTTTTTATGGGTCATTCCATACAATATTTACACCTCAATATTTTTTTGGGGTGAAATATATTTTTTTACATTCTTTATCGAAAAAAAAGATAACACCTATTAATTTATTTTGTCATGATATTCGAAAATCTCGAAAAAATAAAATCCCGAAATTTCGAACTCAAGAATTTTGCAGTTAATAAACTATTTGTCGGAGAAAATCAGTTAAGGTATCAAAATGTGCGTAATTACCTCGGCTTTCCATGAGAGTGTGAGATAGATTAAAATAAAAAAATGTTTGCATTAAAAAATCGCATTTTTTATTTTTTATTTTTATTTTTATTTTTTTTTATTAACTTCATCATGTTTGATTTTTATTTTTTTCAAACTGAATAGTTGTCAAACTTTATGGAGTATGCTGTAAAAATTTGAGAATGGAAACACCAAAACTGTAGAAGTTACTAGTTTTTTAACCGACTTCCAAAAAAGGAGGAGGTTATCAGTTCGTCGGAATAATTTTTTTATTTTTTTTATTTTTTTTTATTTTTTATTTTTTTTTATTTTTTTTTTTATGTATGTTACCGCTTAACTTTGGAGCACGATTTCCGATAATTCTTTCTGCAATGGAAAGGTAATGTCTCAGAGGTGGTCCCATACCAATTTGGTTAAGATCCGATCATTGAATCATGAAATATATAGCTATATATATATTTTTTTTAAGTCGGTTTTTTTTTGCTAAAAATTACTTGTTCATACCTGCGTACATAAACTTTAGTATAAAATTATACTTTTAAATATACATATGCATACATACATAGATATTTGAGTTGCATGAACTATTAAGATGATAAATTTTTATTTTAGCTTTTTATAATAATTTGGTTTTACATAAATATGTATACACTTAGGTCTTTGTTTTATGCGGTACATGCGTTCCTCAGAAAGCCGCATACAAAAATTCTTTACTTTCATACAAAAACAGGGGATGCGTTCCAGCATTTTCAAAAACCGCATAAATTCAGATACTCCATGTAAAAAATTCTAAAAAACCGCATAGAAAACCCAGTGAGGCAA
Source organism: Rhagoletis zephyria (assembly GCF_001687245.7). Taxonomy (NCBI): domain Eukaryota; kingdom Metazoa; phylum Arthropoda; class Insecta; order Diptera; family Tephritidae; genus Rhagoletis; species Rhagoletis zephyria. Next base: position 867,574 of record NW_016157102.1, read on the forward strand.
TATTAAGCAAAAAAAAAAATATTTCTTCACTTCATGAAATAAATAAAATTTTATCTGTATTTTAACCAAAAACAAAAAAAAAAAATACCACAATAAATATATGAATTATGTAAGAATACAAATACAAAATATTTATCAGAAGCATTGTCTCTCAAAAAAGGAGAAAATGGTTTGAAAAACCGCATAAATTCAAATCCGCATAAAAAGAGACCTAAGTGAATATCTAATGTGTACATATATCCACAAAGATTGTAAATTTATTATCTACTAACATACTAGTATACTTAGTACATACATGTACATAAATATGTACATGTGTATATAAGTAAATATCCCATTTATGAGTCACCGAAATGGTGGCAAGGTTTATTGCCTCTTCAAACAAAAATCTACAAAATTATCGATATCGTTCTATGAGCAATTGATCAATCTATGAGCATGACAATAAAAATATCAATTTTGAATATTTTGAGATTAAAATTTCTTGTGAAGAAAAAATTAATAACATAAAAATTAATTAAGGAAAATCAATTTAAAAATAATAGCAGATATCAGGAAGCGGGCATTTCATTGAAATTCGTTTGGTTTCCAATGCGGAAAGAGATCTAAGGAAGGTATTCGCAAAAAGTGGCATGTATCAATAGAATTGTAAGAGAATGGTGCGAAATTATTTTAAAGTGTATATCATCGCTTGCCGCGTAATACCTCATATCTGCCAAGTGCAATAGTTGCGTTCCCTAACTCGGAAGACTGGCTTCTCTGGCTTCTCTTGCTTTTTGACAGTTTTACAGGTTTTATCCAGAAAAGTTGGGAACGCAACTAATACCACGTATAAGGTAGTCCGAAAATAGCAAAAACCCTTACAAACTTTTGAAAGAATTTCTAACTGAACTTACCAAATATGAGCTTCTACTGCAATTAAATTGATAGAGTAGGCAACCATTGAGACGTGGTAACCAAAACGCGGTATTGCGAGACAAGCTATAGCATACATATTCAGCCTCATTGCGAGAGTCGTGTCGAATGCAAGTCGTTTTTCGCGAGTCGAATCGTATCGAAAATTGCAGGTCATTGCCTAAAATTACAACTCGACTAATGTATTAAAATGGAAAAACTTGGCAGCACTACATAGTTTTCGACGATTTTCGTCGTTTGCTTATTTCAGTACGACAGTTGGCAAAGCCAATATTTTCGAGTCGTACAATTTAGCCTAACTTATGACTTACGTAATGAGGCTGATTGTGTACATATGGTCGATTATTTGACTGGCCTCGTTACAATCGTACGCATTTTTCCTTCCTTGTGCTTACATAATATGTAGTATATAAAATTTTACATTGTATACTTTTTTCACATTCCTTAAAAAAACATTAAAAATGTTATTGCTAATGTTGTTGTTGTTTGTTTAAGAATTAAACTGGATTTAACACCGAATTTACAAAAACAACTTGTGGACCATCTAGTAGAAGAGCCAAGTAGTTGAAGTTGGAGCTGGTTTTAACAATGTAATTTTTTGACGAAAAAAATTTTCGACATATTTTTACACAACTTTATCTCCTTTACCCATGCCTTTCCACTCTGATCTAATAGCTCAGCCAGCCACCGACGTAAAACCGTAGACCGTGTCAGCTGACACGACCTATCTTATGGGATTCTTGTCTTAACGAAAACTCACCTCCGCATGACGTTGTTGTTGCTTCTCTCTCTCTCTATCAACAGCAATTTCATATGTTGATGCGAACGGCGGGTACGGAAGGTCGCTCCGTCGGTGGCTGGTTGAGCTGTAAATCAATCGATAGAACGTTTTTGGTCCCACTTGACAATAGGATAGCTTAGGATCTTTTGCATAAGCTCTTGCATTTGCATATTCGACGTATTTCACAACAATAAAATGCACACGGTTGCAAATCCAAGACCATTTCCACAACATCCTGAACAGCCCTAATGTGTTTTCACTCATTTGACGACAAATGCCATTAAATTTGACATAGTGAAAACCAGCCTTTAGAAAATATGTGGAGTTTATATTGCTGAGTGGCATTGAATGCGCCCTACCATTCCGGTCGCCCTTCGCAGGGGCGAAGTATACCTCCGAGTATATTTCTGCCGAGTGTATTTCGGCCCTGAATTTGTTGGATTTTATATCACGGTATGTGTAAATTGAGCTTAAAGTCATTTATTGCCAATACAATTTTACATAACTAAGCGCACGATCAATGATGCCCCTTAATGCATTCCACTCCCATTTGGGGTTGCCACAACTGCCAGCCCTCACCAGTATTTACTCAAGTTTTTTGTCTTGAGTACTTTTTATGTAGATATATATGAATAACTGCAAGTAATATTGCGGCTTCGTTCAGTAACAAACCATAACATATACTTCTATGTTTATACATATGCGTGTATCTAAATATGTACATTAGTGTGCGCCTTATTTGTATGTAAACAATTTTTTTTTTTTAAGCTATCAAAGCAGGACTCCCTCGCATAACGGAAAGACATGCCTCAAGAGACGCTAATTCATTAAATTTCACAAAGAATAAGAAAATGAACCTATGTACATGGGCGAATCCGAGAAATAGTCAACCAAAATCGCAAAAAATGCATGCATTTCGAATTCTCTCATTTTTCTGTAAAAAAAAGCATAGTACAACATATTCTTATTTCATATTTCTTTTCACATTTATTTGAGACATCTGGTTTGCCCCTCCTACTTCTTGAAACAAAGCTCTAAATAGCATTGGCTTCAATCACTATATCTTTTAATAAAATACAACAATAACGCTTTAAACAAAGCAATTTTCTCAACGGAAAAAAGAGTAACGTCCGTAACGTAACGTCCCGAACGCACATATACGATTGTTTTAAAGTTAATCCAACCTTTGCAAACTTTTTATCACATTTTGTAAACTTCATTATTTTCTCTTCAAAGTATTTTTGTAGATTGTGCTCACCATGCATTACAATTTACGCAAATCGGTTGACTATCGAAAGTCATATCAAAATCGGTAAGGTCCGAAAATAAATTTCGAAGGCAAATACTACACCGATATTAACTTAAATTCAAATTTCCATCATTTTGATCTCATAAGTACTGCTATAAACTTTCAAACTTCTTACTTATAATATTTTTGTTGGCAAAAATGTTAAAAGAAACGTCCGAACGTAACGTCCGCAACGCTAGGATTTGCCCATATATATTTCAGTAAAAAGAGCTTACTTATTTCATATCAGCCAATGGATTTTAATTTCTCGTCATGCTTGGAAGTTATAGAGCTTTTATGAGGTAACTTTGGGGCTCTTGAGGTACGTCTTTCCATTATGCGATTTTTAGCAGAGCACATTTCTTTGACCAAATGAACCTATCGAGCGGGAGTCTTGCTTTCTAAATCAAAGTTGAAAAATAGGCCGCACCCTAATATACGTATGTATGTATATGAATATCGGCCGCTGAAGTTGAGAGTGAGTGAGACCTGGGTGCGCTTATCACACACAGCGTTTCTTGTTGCGCCTGTGTTCTATGAAATCTTATCTCCAATGCGCGCGTACTGAGATAAGAACTTCATAAAAAGCTGACGAAGCGATATAGCAATTTTTATAAATTTTAATGCCAGAAGTGCTATTTGCGGCAAGCTGTACGTACAAATATCTATTTTTACATGTGTAATTAAATTGAATACTTAAATCCAGCAGAAACTAATGTTGCGATATAAGAAAAGTGTGAAACTCTTAGAAGCAATTTCGCATAATGAAAAGCTCAATAAATCAGTGGTGTTTGTGTTGCGTTTAAATAAATAAATAAGTGTACTTTTTATATATACAACAATAATGAATCGTTTATATGTAGTTACTAATTTTACGTAAATACATACTTACATACATACATACATACAGCACTTGCTACAAATCCATACACGCGTTGTCACGGTGAAAGATAAACAAATCAGTAATTGCACTTATGATGAAACTAACCAAAATGCAATTTAAATCAAACATGTGTATATAAAACATATCATCTCGTAGAATAATGCAAAAAATTAAAAAATTAAATGTGGCTTTAAAAAATAAGTAGAAAATGGTTCTGGGTAATTCTAGTGTTTTTGCATTTCATGTCATGAAAAAGTAGTTTATATGTGCGTGATTTTCTGGAGTGTTTAAATAAATAAAACGACACTCCCTGCCGGAAATTTATTACAAACTAACAAATGCCAAATAAATCAAAAAGTCATAGTTATTCGTACAAGAATATCACAGAAATCTACATATATCTTCAATGGTTCACTCGTAATCGAAAGCATATTCCGGTGTGTCTGCTTGCATTTCCATGCGTCATACCTTTGCTTTGTCGACTAAATATATGATCCCTGTAAATTCCTGAATATTGTACCTATGTATATGACGCGAAACGGCTTGTTACGCCAAACCTTTTTTTAATGAAGGTAGAAGAGAAGTAGTGGTTTTTTTCAAGTCCCAATTCTGTTATTTAAAAAAAGCATTCCTACTTAAAAAAAATCGTCGAAAATGGTATAAGAGCGGTAGTTAAAGGATCACTTTAATCCACTATTAGTAAGATGTCGCAAGGGACAATGGATAAACCGAAGACGGAAACCACTACTACATATTTACAAATAGTAGCAGAAGACAGCAGTTGAAGCATACATCTCGCGGGAGAACTTTCATACCATATTAAATTAGGCTGGTGGTTATGGCGACCACCGAAGCTGAGTGGTTAGAGGTGCGTACTTCTTCTCCGTACTACTCAGATTCCGTTTCTGCTGTGAGCAACATCAAAAACGATTTTTTTTTTTAACGGTCGCTCTCGGTAGGTCTCGAAGATCTCTTCCTGTTAAGCGGAACTTCTGATATGTTTCCTCATCATCATCCTCTAAGCTTCTGTGACATGGGGATGCTGTTTGATATTACGTCTCAACGCGTGAACATCCACCGGACAGCGTCCTGTCAATACCAGAATTAAGAATGGCGACTTTGTGAACCCAAGAAAATCCGATCGCTGGTCGCGGTTCTCGTTCGGCTAGTGTGGAATTTCAGTTGCACTTGTTCGGTCGCGAAACTAATTCGAGCTTGCCTTCCCCCAATATCACTATGGCCTGATATCCATATAAGCCTGACTGGAAAGTATGTAATCAGCTGCCACTGAATGCAAGTGCAGGTATTCCCCTGCTGGGCTTGAGCGCCTTACCTACGATATGCTAAGCGAACTTCTTTGACAGAGTGGGATTGAGCCCAAGAGTAAGAGAACACAAAAAACATTACGGGCTACTTTGCCAATTATCCTCCTGCTGCGGTAGAAAGTCACTGATGTCTTGTTCACTTTCTACTCAATATTAGGTTTCCACGACAGCTGCCCATATAGAATCCATACGAAGTATTTGATTCTGTCAGTAAGATGAGTTCCGTCTTTCGAGGATTAACAGCGATTCCACCTCTTGCAGACCACTTTGTCACCAGGTCAAAGCAGATACGCTTTGCTCAACTCATAGAGAGTATCCACAAATTTACTCAGAGAGAGAGAGAGACCACCACCCTTTGGGTGGCCCCTCTTTCTCCCACTCTGAGGGCACTACCCCACTCCGCCGCGATAGTTATGTCGCAGAGCATACCATATGCCTCATTTTTTTTACCCCACGCTTATCTCGGGATCTGCGGTTCGTTCCTAGAGAAAAACAGTTTAGTTTATTTAATTAAAATTCATAAGCATATAAACTACTTTTGCCTAAACAAAGTTATTGGATTACATACACATAAATAACCTACAAATTCATGAACTTCATTGTATAATACTCAACCCGGGAAAGGTGGCTTTGATAATAACAAATGTACCTCTATCAATGAAATCGGAGCAGATTTTTCCTAAATCATATCTAAAATTTCTTCCACAAACAGATTTGATTCAGTAGTACGTTCCACAAGAAGCAACCAGAAGCAGAGATCGAATATCTCCTCGACATATCGCTATGCCGCTATTTACAAAAAAGGGTCCGAAATTCGGTAGAACAGACTCTGAACTTGCCGCTAACTCTTCTTCCACCGCCGCTAGCACCAACGCGTACAACGACCACAACAACACATCGGCTAACGGCAAAACCAACACAATGAATGGTACCAACGCGAATTCCCGCATAGACCCATACATTCCCAAGCCTCAACTGATATTTCACTGTCAACTGGCGCACGGCAGCCCCACGGGCTTGATAACCGGCTTTGCGAGCGTACGAGAACTCTACAAGAAAATCGCCGAGTGTTATGATATACCCGTGGAAGAGATACTTTTCTGCACCCTGAATTCACACAAAGTAGATATGACAAAATTGCTGGGCGGCCAAATCGGCCTGGACGATTTTATATTCGCTCATCGAAAGGGGCGACCGAAGGAGATTGAGATTATCAAATCGGAAGATGCGCTCGGCCTTACAATAACGGATAATGGCGCCGGCTATGCATTCATCAAGCGCATCAAAGAAGGTTCGGTAATTGACCGCATCGAACACATCGGCGTCGGCGATCACATCGAGAAATTGAATGAGGTAACCATGGTGGGAAAACGACATTACGAGGTGGCGCGACTGCTGAAGGATATACCCACGGGCACAACATTTACGTTGCGTTTGGTGGAACCGATGAAGAGTGGATTTCAAGGTATTGGACCGCGCACACAGTCGAGAGCGCCATCTGGTCGTGGCTACGGCAGCGGCAAGGAAACATTGCGGTTTAAGGCGAACGGCAATGTGGAGATCGAGGACAAGTTTGACGAATCTACGCAATCGGGCATTGAGGCGATCAATAATTTGCTGGAATCGTTTATGGGCATAAATGACACAGAGTTGGCGACGCAAATATGGGATCTGGGCGCAAACAAATCCAATTCAATGGACTTTGCGGAGGCTATCGATAATTCCGATTTGGAGTCGTTCGGCTTCACCGATGATTTCATTATCGAACTGTGGGGTGCTATAACGGATGCTAGACGTCGAAAGACGGCAAAGAATTAAAAATGAATTGTCCAAAAGTAGTAAGAGAGGGAATGGGGTGGAAGAAAAGTGAATCAATAGGATCAAATTTAATAAATATGAAAGAACTAGATATGGAAAATTATTTGCGAAATAGTGTTGTTTGTTAATATGAAAATTAAGGTATTGTTTTCACTACTTAGGAAAATGTGGGTGGCATATCAATGTATTTATTTTAAAAAAAGTATACTAAATGCGCATTTTGTTAGTTATACATACATACGTAGTAAATGTACTCCTATTGATATTGTTTAATGTTAATTATATTAAAAATATAATGACATTCGTGAATTCAAGAAAATCAAATTTGTACGTAAATAAGTTGTTTCTGCCAATTTATATACATATATACTGCATGCATATAAATATAAATATACAATATTTATTCGTTTATTCATTTAATTATAACAGATAATTAAAATGTTTTAGAATTTAAAAGCGTATATTTACAGCTAGAAGTGAAGAGGAAGCAATGTTTAAACGGAACATGTAAAAATACAAATAAAACCCCAAATGCAATACATATTTACACTCAAACCTCTACTTATTCATTATTTATCGAAAATTGTATTATTATGGTAAGTTTTCGTTTCTGCTATTGTTTTGTGTTTTTTTCTTTTTTTTTTTAAATGCCCAATTCTATTAGCAGGTTTTCATTATTTCTTTTCGTTTCTTTCAAAAAATGCCCTTCCCCGGCGCAAAATGTGTTTGATGTTACTTGTCTTGTGTCTTGTAGTTGTCTAGCTCAGGGGCTCCCAAACTTTTAAGATGATGAAACCCTTACCAAATACTTTTCATTTTATAGGACCCCACATCAAATAATTAAAAATCGAAGGCAGTTTAATTTAAATATGAATAAAAACTTTTACTAGAAATAGTTTAAATATTTTAAATTTTAATATGAAGAATGAATCAGTTTCACTGTCATTAATTATTGCTTTATCAGGGTTTCCAAGCTTTATTTTAACGATCACGCTTATTTTGCTTTTTTCAATGTATAATAGTCAATTACGGACCTTTTCAAGGAAACGGGAAAGAAATAAAGTGCTACTATTTCGTGTGTGTTAGAATCGTAGCGTCCAAGGAGTTTTGACATCTGATATTTTACAGCCTGCTGTCGCAGTTTTTCAATCCGAAATAATGGCAATTTCTGTTGAAAACAAGGGGGCGTTGTACTCTTCACAAGCAAATTTAAGCAAGCCATAGTAGATTAATAAATTTTTTCTTGGCAATTTCTTAGGTTTTTTTTTTAGAAATGTTTACAAATAATAAGATAAAAACAGATTTGATTTTTTTAATTCGTAACTTCAATTGCATTTCTGCTTGGATACAAAAATTTAAAACCAATGGTTTGTCTCTACGGGAAAGCATTGGTGTTATTGAAGAGATTAAAAACAATTTGTCTCAAATGGAGATTAACGAATATTTAAAAAATTAAAACGACCAGGGTAGATCTCTCTTATTTGAGAACATCAAGCAACACTGGATTTTTTACAATATATGCAACAATTTTTATTGTATATTTTTCCGACAATTTTATATAAAAAATATGGTTCATTCCACAACAAAAAATATAAAAATATAATTTCTAAACTTTGTGCAAAACTCGCGTAAATTCAGTAAATTTTCAGGCAAATTTTCAACTTTTTAATCAGATTTTTTAGAATTTTTTTGAGTATGCAGATTTGTAGCCCAATTTCATCGTAATAAAGTCGAAGTTCTAAGTAGCTACGAATTACCGTTGATTTTTGGCAATTTTTTTCCCCCGCAGTCCCATCCATACAAAAAAGTTTTTCGAAAATACTTTATATGGAAAAAATACCTTCAACAAAAAGAATCTCAAAAATCTATGCGATATTTGACTCACTCAGAACTCGCATTTTTTATACTAGAATTAAATGGGTTTCTAAAAAATCTGATTAAAAAGTTGAAATTTTGTATGAAAATTTGCTGAATTTTCGCGAGTTTTGCACAAAGTTTAGAAATTATATTTTAATGTTTTTGTTGTGAAATGTACCATATTGCGTCTCGGTCTATGCTATTTATAGACTTTTCTTTGTGAGCAACTCAAACCGACTGCCGACCGCCGTGCTTATTCAGACTAAAATTCATTTAACGGAACACCGGTGACTTTTCTACGGAACCCTCAGCTTCCGCGGAACCCACTTTACGAAGCTCTGGTCTAGCTCACGTATTTCATAATATTGTCATTTTAAGTAACCATCGAGTTTTCAGGGCAACCTTCTCCCCTGACAACGCTTGAAAAGGCAGAGAATGTGCCTTTCTTGCCTGACAAGAGGGTGACATTTTATGAAACGAACAGAAAAATTTCTCATCGTTTGTCTTTATTATAGAAAAAAGGCAACATTTTGTGGTAGAAACGAAAACACCATTAGTTTCTTTTTAATTTTTAACTACATAGTATTTGGCGCGATTCATAATTGCCTCGCTTTTTTGGTGCCTGGCCAAATGTCCCGCGAAATTTCCTTACGTAGGCGTTGGCATGGCCGGGCATTTCCTCGCCAAGTTCAGTTCATTGATGCGCTTTTGCGAAAAGCTTGCAAGTAAGAAGTTATGTACGAGTACATACAATATTTTCGCGTGACTAATTTATGTTAAATTTATGCGATGAATGGCGCAAATATGAACTCAAACTTAGCTTCTCGCATTTGTTTTTGTTTCTTGTATTTTTTCCTCGTCAGACAAATTTGCAGTGTAGTCGAAATGGTGCGAAACGTCATGGCGGTTTCCATCGGATTTTTCGCTAGACAAGATCGCTCACAATATCTCTACGTAGATATGTATGTACGTTCATATGTAGTATGCATACATCTGTATTCGCAAGGTTACCCACTAGACTTTCGACAACTAAAAAAAAAATTGTTTATGTGATCTAGATTTTTCTGAAATTCCACCAGAATGTCGCTTAGAAACAACTCAGGAACTATTATGGTATGTATGTATGTATGCATATGTCCTGTAAATTAAGGTGTTTAATTTTCCAAAGAAAAAGAATTGTATTTTAAGCTCTTCAAGTAAAATCAGAAGGAATATTTTTCATTATTTCTGTTGCTTGTAAAAGTACTTGTAAATTTTCTTGAAAAATTAAATGTAGGAGCATTTTTTCTCCCTAAGCGCTGCATACTGAATAAGGAAATTTTGATAGAAGGAAATTTCTTTTCCATTTCTTATGTGTCATTTTACATGAATTTTTCGTTTTTCTTGAGAGCTGCACCAAGCGAATAGAAAACTCTGCTTTTTTACGACTTCCACCAACTTTTTTGACTCCACAGAGGGAGTGGAGCCAAGTTGAACATACATATTATGTATGTAAGGATTTCTAAATGTGGAGTGCAATGGGGTATAGTCGTTGTGCTGCGCATACAGTTACAGTTGCACGGCTATACTCAATCCCGTCTCTTTGCGTCCTCGTTCGCGCACTCTGGGCAACATGAGCAATCCATGTGCGAAATGCGGTAACCAATCCGAGTGGAGCCTTGGGTCACGACAGAAAGACATGGAGCTGCGGTGGGGCCACTCCGACTTATTCGGTTTAAGGGCTCACTGAAGTCTGCAGCGTCTGTTCACCAGTAGGTGCGGCTTCAAGCGGGTGTCTGTCTTGGAGCAAGCGGCTCGCTATATAAACGTGTATTTGGTTGCGAAACCACCCCCGTCCCAGCAATGGGTTGTGGGCTGGGTTTGGGATCCGCCACGTAAAAACCCCTTCCAGTGAAGAAGCGAAACGCAATAAAAAGAGAGAGGCCGAAATACGTGCGTGCGAAGAGCTTGAAATGCTGGCCGACAGGAAGAATGCCCGAAAATTTTACCAGAGAGCTAGGCGACTTCCGGAAGGTTTCAAGACCAGGGCGTACTCCTGTAAGAACAACAATTGCGACCTAGTTACCGATGTTCAGAACATACTTAAATTATGGAGGGAACACTTTTCCACGCTACTGAATTGTAGCAGCACGGAAATTTGTGGGGAAGAAGAACTCGAGCCCCCAATCGATGATGACGGAGTCGATGTTCCTCCGCCTGACCATGACGAGGTACGAATAGCAATAACGCGGCTGAAAAACAACAAAGCTGCTGGAGCTGACAGCCTGCCAGCTGAGCTATTCAAGTGGGGCGGCGAGGAGTTGATAAGGTGCATGCCATCAACTCTTGTGCAGAATATGGTCAGATGAACGCATGCCCGACGACTGGAATTTAAGTGTGCTCTGCCCAATCCACATGAAAGGCGACTCCGCCATTCACGCCAACTACCGCGGGATCAGCCTTCTAAGCATAGGTTACAAGGTCTTATCGGGCGAAAGACTGAAGCCCACCGTCAATAACTGATTGGGCCTTATCAGTGTGGCCTAAGATCTGGCAAATCCACCATAGACGTATTCACAATATGTCGAATCTTGGAAAAGACCCGCGAGAAAAGGATCGACACTCACCACCTATTTGTCGACTTTAAAGCCGCTTGACAGCACTAAAAGGAGTTGCCTATACGCCGCTATGTCTGAATTTGGCATCCCCGCCAAACTGATACGGCTATGTAAAAAGACGTTGAGCAATACCACCAGCTCCGTCAGAATTGGGAAAGACCTCTCCGATCCGTTCGCCACCAAACGGGGCTTCAGACAGGGCGACTCTCTTTCATGTGACTTCTTTAATCTGATGTTGGAGAAGATAATGGGAGCTGGACAGAACTGAACCGCTCACAATTTACTACAAGAGCGTGCAATTGCTGGCTTATGCCGATGACATCCACATCATCGGTAACAAAAACCGCGAAGTCTGTTCTGCCTTTTCCAAGTTGGATAGGGAAGCAAAGCGCATGGGTCTGGTGGTAAACGAGGACAAGACGAAGTATCTCCTGTCATCAAACAAACAGTCAGCACATTCGCGCCTTGGTACCCACGTTACTGTTGACAGTTATAACTTTGAGAAAGTAGAGAATTTCGTTTACTTGGGAACCAGCATTAACACCGATAATAATGTCAGCATTGAAATCCAACGTAGAATCACTCTTGCCAACAAGTGCTACTTTGGACTGAGTAGGCAATTCAGGAGTAAAGTCCTCTCTCGACGTACGAAAACCACGCTCTATAAGTCACTCATCATGCCCGTGCTGGTATATGGCGCAGAAGCATGGACAATGACAACATGCGATGAGGCGGCTCTTGGAGTATTCGAGAGAAAGATTTTTCGGAAGATTTACGGGCCCTTACGCGTTGGCGACGGCGAGTACCGCAGACGATGGAACGATGAGCTGTATGAGCTTTACAACGACATGGACATAGTGCAGCGAATTAATATACAGCGACTCCGCTGGCTTGGTCATATCGTTCGAATGGACACCGACGCTCCAGCTCTGAAAGTATTCAACTCGGAACCCGCTGATGGTAGCAGAGGAAGAGGCCCCCACTGGGATGGAAAGTCCAGATGCAGAAGGACTGGGCTTCGCTTGGCATTTCCAATTGGCGCCAGTTAGCATAGAAAAGAAACGACTGGCGTGCTTTGTTGAACTCGGCCAAAATCGCTTAGGCGGTTACAGCGCCAAATAAGAAGAAGAAAAAGAAGAAGAGGAAGATTTCTAAATGTGTTGCAACAACAAGGAAAATACAAATCTATCTGCATAAGTTTGATGCTTCTTCTTTTAAAAATTCAACATATTTTTACTATTTTATATCGGTTAAACTCGTTGCCTTTTAACTATAGAAAAAATATGAGCAGGCTTTAATGATTAAAGTCCCATTTCAATGAGAACGGCATCCCTGTTAAAGTCAACTTTAAATAACTTTATCTTCAAAGGACGTTGCAAAAATAAATTTCTGATAGTGTGCTCTTAAAATTTTAACTATCAAAACTTTACATATTTCTAACTTAAACAATATTTTCATTTCATTTGGAAAATCTGTTTCGATCTCTTTAAACTGAAATACGAATAAGTTAAGAATTCCAGTTTGTTTACTAATAACAGGCATTCATCACATGCATACAAAGATGCATTCCCCCAACCGTCTCAATTAGTACTTTTCCAATTTGTTAATAGCTTCTAAGGCCAAAGTGGCTCAGTAATAGGTTTAGTCATCTGTTTTAACTTGGAATGCAAACAAATTTATGGCATTTCCAATTTCTTTAAGAACAGAAACACATCCAATCCATACATATGTATGTATGTACGGGTTGTTCTACAAATGAGAGATAAACTTAGAGCCAACATAATCTAGGGATGTCGGATAAACATCGAAATTTTTCCATTCGATGTGAAAATAGTCAAATTTGACATCTGTAGTACATTAAAACATCATTCCAGTTTTTGAATTGTACAAAAAAGAGAAAAGACTTTGACCAAATAATTGAAATGGCTCCAAAACGTTCCGTTAGAAACATAATTAGCTCAGTTGCAGTAATTTATTTCTAACTTTGTACAATTTTGCGAATAACATATTTTTTTGTGAAACATTATCTGAAAAATCCTATGCAAATCTATGCATCGATGGTCCTACCTTTACCCTGTCAGTTCTTCAGCTTTGAAATTACCATCAATTTTCCGGTATATCCGGCAACCATACATGTGAGTAGAATTCTACGTAGATTTGTCTGTTCTCGTTCAAAAAGCTACGGCATTCAGCGGGGGGCTTCACTATGTGTGAGTCGAAAGCTTTGCTTCAAGCGTTAAATTTTTTATATATTTTCTTGTCACTTTTTTACATTAAAAAAAATTACGGCCGCTCGATATTTTGACAGGTTTATAGCATTATTGTTTTTTTTTGTAATTTAATTTTGGTTTTTTAATAAAAATATAGTTCCTTCTTTAACAGAACTCGTGTAAATTCAAATTTCAAGCTTTGTTCAGTATTAAAAAAAATTCAACTAACTTTCGTAAATATTTTAGGTGAATGGAGCGCTGATTGCCTGAAAAGGTGTACAGACATATAACTGCCAAAATAACGCAAGCGAAATTTTTTCAAATTTTTTTTGATGCAGAAACGCATCTAGATGCTCTAGGAATATTTCTGCATCAAAAAGAAAATTTTGAAAAAAATGTCGCTTACGTTATTTTGTCGGTTAGGTATCGATATGTATGTTTGTACAGTTCTGCACATAAAATAAGTTTAGTAATTTTTTGTTGAATTTGGTAACTTTGATTTTCCGGTGATTTTGATAAAAAATAAAAAATGTTGTGGCAACACTGATTCTTAATATTTACGTGTGGTTTTAAAATATACGAAATTATTTAGTAAATACTTTCGTACAAGAAACATTTTTTTTTTAGATTCGTACAATATACGACTATTTTAAGTTCTGTTTTTTGCGTTTGTTTTGTAGCTTTTTATTGTTGTTGTTTTATTGTTGCATATAGAACGTTGACTCATGATCTCCACGCAATGGCTTATCAGAAAAATAGCAAACACTGGTGAGCGTGCACTGCAACACGTACATATGACCAGCATTCGAGACACCGAGAATAAATAATCGAAAACACATATTTGATATTTGACCGCAATACAAATTTCCTGATGGTTTTCGTTTGGTAAGACTAAAGCTCATTCTTATTTATTTTCTTTCATTAGAATAAATTCTTTTTTCAGATTGATCCTGATTTCGTCTGCATATTCGAAATCAGAAATGAGGCCCTTGATAACTAATTTCTATTTGCAATTTACTTTTGGATAATAGTGTTTGTTTTTTGATGTTGGTCGAAAACTGGACTCGAACCCAGGTCATGCTGAATGGTAGCGTGCACTGCTAACCACTACACCACAGCAGCCTCCCATTGGAATGCAAATTAAAAATCGTTAATATTTGTTTAATTTTAAACTGTTTAAACAAATTCACCATAAAACTATGGGCGTATGAATAGTGCATTTATCTGCCTATACCCGTATTTATACCCGAGCGCACTTGTGTACAGGGTATTATAACTTTGGTCGCTTAACGGTTGTTTGTAACAGCCTAAAGGAATCGAGATAGATATAGACAAATGTATACACAAATGATCGGAATGAAATTGAGATATCTCAACGAAATTTGGAATACAGGTTGCCCTTCACCCAAGGTAGGTTGCTATTGAAAATGGGCGCAATCGGACATAACCACGCCCCCATCTCATATAACGGTATTTTCGAAAAATGCAAAACAATATTTCAGTAAATATTGGATTTAAGTTGTTGAAAATTAGTATGTGAAGTAGAATCTTGGTACAAAATAATATTGTTACGAAATTTTGGAAAAGGGGCGTGACCCCGCCCACTTATGATGAAATACTGTTATCTTAGTAACCGCTTCACTAATCCTAACCAAACTCGGTACGAGTCTTGCTTAGGGTCTAGCTAAGAAATTTGTTGAAAATCTTCGAAATCGGGCAACAACCACGCCCACCTACCATTTAACGTAAATTTACAGAAATACGAAAACTGCGATAAATCAGTAACGCCTGAAGCTAGTTGACTCAAAATCGATTATTACAATGACCACTGAGCAGAAAACTATATTATTATAAATTTTTGGATTTTGGGCGTGGCGCCGCCCACTTATGCCAACAAATATGTATCTCGGTAACCGATGTATCAATTTCTACCAAACTTGGTGTATTTAATAACCTTTGTTCGAAAAAGCAATTCGTTGAAAATTATTCAAATCGGACTAAAATTTCACCGGTTTCCCGTATAATTTTTGGATATAAGAAAACTCCGATATTTCAATAACTGAAGACGTTAATTTACTCCAAGTTCATACTTACAACAATCTCTTAACAATAAATAAGACTGTTATAGACGTTTAGGTAGTTTAAAGAAAGTTGGAACGACAATATTTGATACCTTCTTTACTTGTTTTCAATTAAAACTAAGCTGTCCTGTACACGTTTTTGGATATTTTAAAGAAGTTAGAAAATATTTCATTTTTTATTTACAGATGGAAAGTATACGCATGCTCACAGACTATAAAAACCAACACAACACTTTTATTTTATATTGTGTTCATTAATGTTAAGCATTTTTTCAAAACATTTTGTTAAACACAAACGCTTAAAATTTACGATAAAAATAGAATAAGAATGTTGTGTTATAACTCGTACTATGTTTTTTACGGTGTGGCCAATGAAAGCAACAACCGTAGGTTTTCCGAAAATAATTTCGTTAAATACACGAATTTTTTTGCATTCTACAAAACTTTCGTAAACAAAAAAAAAACAAAGCAATAATACGCATTCGTAAAATATACTTAAGATCTGAAGTCTCAAAATTTCGTAGAATGTACGAAAACAATTCAATTGGTTCAATTAACGAAAACTTTCGCGGCTCAAAATGACGAAAAATTTCGTATAATGTGCGCAAAATTTCTTTATATTTACGCAGATTTTATTTTCAGTGTACATTTTGTTATGGCAAAAGCTTTTTTAACATTTTCTCTTCATGTTCTCAATTTTGCACCATTTCCGCCATCACCCTTCTAGTTACTGTAACTTGTTTTGACGGTTGTCTATACTTTCAGCCCCAACCCAAACTCCCCGCGCATCCAGTCGCCCCACAAACTTATTCGTGTTTTATCGCTCTCTCGGCGAATATCCATGCACATTAGGATGGTCCAAAAATACATGTGAAAAAGTAAAGTTGAAATTTTAATTAAAGGATTGTTCTATACCGAAAAAAACTTATACCCCTACTTTTTCTATTTTGAAATCAAAAAATATTTACAGGTCACTCAAAGCGTTCAAAGTTTTCCACACCCAAAAAAACTTCTCTTAATTGAAGAAAAACAGCAATCAAAATGAAGAAAAATGGGAACGAAACAGCACTAAAGAAGTTGTATCCTCTTTTCATGTCCAACATTTCTTTAAAATGATAGATTACATCCACGGTTCCATATATTCGTATAAGTTTTTACACATTCCAAAGAAAAATTACGCATTCTGGAGAATTTTTTACTCATTCGGAAGAATTTTCGACCTTAAAGTAAGGAAAGTTTTTCTTTGATCCAGAGATGGATTTTTGGTTCAGTGCATGAACATATTTTATATGGGGGAAACCATTTTCATGGAAATGGTATAGAATTCTTGTTGTATATCTAACCATTTCTTAATACTAGCAATTTTTTATGTCCACCCATTGCATTTTTTTGGGTTTCTTGGGGTACTATAATTGAAAGTGTTCTGAAGAAAAGCAAAGTTTTTCGATCGAAGAAAATGGATTTTCAAGAATTCTATACCATTTAATATTTTTTGATTTCGAATAAAAAACTAGGGGTATAATTTTTTGAGTATAGAACGATTGTAGGCGGTGAGAGCATTAAATTTCCGATTTTACTTTCTTTTGGGCCACCCTAATGTACATACATACATACACATATAAGTATTCAGGTACGAGAAGAGCTTGTTGTTAATTCGATTATTATTCTGTTTGGCGGTTGCTTGGCTGGTAGATTATATGACTCGACACTGCTAGTCGCGAGCTTCAGTCTACAAATCGCAATTGTCGGAGCAACTACGGAAAAGAAAGGCCTACAAAGCGGAAAACAAAAGAAAAAAAATAAAATTAAACTGATATCATTTAAACGGAAATACTAAATTGTGCAACTTAAGTTAGTTCATTGTAAATATAATGTAGAAGAAACACAAAATATTGAAAATGAAATGTAGTGGAACAAAATAACTGAAAGAGTTAAATCGTGAAATGGTTTCCTATTAAAGTGTGCATAGAAAAAAATGCAAGTGTACTAATTTTCAAGTATACAAACAAACAAAAAAAAAAACATGCAATAACAACACTTTTTTACAAAAGTTGTGTGAACTAATAATTATTTTCTGCTCTGCTAACTAGTGAATTCATTAGTTACAAATTAAGTGAAATCTAACTGTTAGCGTGATAGTGTCATTTTTTAATGAAATTAAGACAACGTGAAAAATAAACGTCAACAATCAAAGGCAAAGGTAAAGCACCGTCGGTGTGTATGCTTTTCTCCTGTTTTATTTTAAATCTTGACACAAAAAGCCGACGTAAAATGTAGACTGAAACCAGATCAAAAATGTTCAAATGAGGTTCACTCTGCATACATATGTACAAAGGAAATTAAGTTAACAAAAGCCACCATAAAAATATTCCTGCAAAGTAGTAGAAAATCTTGTGAAGGTGGCAAACATATTCATATAGAAGTGGCCAAAAAAAAAAAACAAGCATAAATAAAATAAGAATTAATAAAAGAGTCGCCGCCGAGGTACGAACGATCACTGCCTAGTCGCAAAGTTTCGTTCCCGTCGTGCCTACATTTATTGGCGTTCACTGTTTTTTTTTTTTGTTGCTACTTTTTGTATTTTGCATTTTTCTTGGGCTACGAGCGAGTCAGCGCCAAATGGACTTTGATACCGCTTGAACGGCTTGTTAGATATAGTCGTTATTGTTTTTAGTGCTATATGTATTTCTTTGTTTATTTGCGCCCGAAAGTTGAAGGTTCGTGTGTTGCATACTGTGGCTACCACACAAAATTTTATTCTTCATTGAAAAGAAAGAAAAAAAAAAACACATACACCAAAACAGGCACTATTTAGAACCCAGCAAACACGAATCACCTTCGAGGGTCATTCATTTGAGCTAAATCATGTGTACGTACATAGTGTTATTTATTTTTGTGTTTTGCTTTTTGTTTAAGTTTTTTTTTTTTCTTTGGATGCTCTCTTGCATATCAATTCGTTCCTCAGCTGCTTTATTCTTTTTTTTTTTTTACTTAATTAATGCATATCTACAATGTTGCCATCGCTGTCATAGCGACTTGTCTGGGGAACGCCAACTTGTCTTTAGAGTAGACACGAGTGCGTTGCGCGAGCACTTGGCAACAACAAATTCAACATTTGCCTTTCTTGGGCTTGGACTCTCTTCTACTGTGTATGTATGTCGGCATCATTTTCTTCGTTATGAAACAGATGACTCGCTTCATAGTGATACAATATGAACACATGCTCAGATACAATTTTACCTAAATATTTACACATATGTAAATATGTACTCGTATATATAAGCAGTGCTGGACATGAGAATAGGTTTGCAATATTTTTCACAGTTTTTACTAGATATTTTGTTTTTTTGTAAAAGTCTGGCTCTTTATATAACAAACACAATATGCGCAGATATTAGAAAAATTCAACAAACGTGCATCCAAATTTCAAACTTCTTAATCAGAATTTGTAGTTTCAGTATAGTAAAAAGTACATGTCTAAGCGGCTAAGATTTGATTTTTGTACTTTAAACGAAAATAAGTTGATACATATATACATATACGCTAAAATGTTCAGAATGACAAGAGAAATTGATTTAGCCATGTATGTATGTCCTTTCTGTACGTTTACACGTTAACTCGTTATGAAATCTGGAATGTATGTACATATCGACACCTTAGCGCAAAATTATTGTATATACCTTCTTTTTTTTTTTGAAATTGACTTTTTGATGCAAATTTGTTCTACGCCCCACAACGCATCACCTGGTAAAATATCGTAGCTTAAATCCCTACTAAAAAAAAAAAATCAAAAAAATTTTAAAGGTAGAAAAAACGTTCTCTAAAAATTTGGTGTCTGGCACATACGATAATTTTGCATATGGAAAGCAGAAATGCAATATTACAGTAATTAACAATTAAAAAAAAAATAATAATTTTGGTCATTTCAGACCACTGTCTTTACGAAGCTTTTTAGTTCACAAAGTGAACACACGAAGCTTTAATTTGAAATTGAGTTGGAAATTGTTTGGCTGGTAAAATGCATCATGATTAGTAACACTGATTGTAGTAACTGGTTGCTTGCTGCATGTATGGCGGCCGCTATAGCCGAGTGGTAACAGGAGCGTACTAACAAAGTTTCTTCGTGTTTTTTGTGCCAAAAAATAAATTGCCGATTCAGATTCTTAAGATCCGAAACCTCCCAGAAAGGCCTTTAGATTGTGGAAATATTTCATTGAAATAAATTATATAACTGTTTTAAAAGCTCCTCTGCGACCACTAAAAAAAAAGCTTAGAGTGGCCCACCGGCCATGATGATTAAAAAACGAAAATGTTGTTTGGGATTGAGAATGAAAATATGTGCGGTTCTACCTTACTATGAAGGCATATTGAGCAGGTAGTGTCAGTCGATCAGCTGATTTAATTTTTTTGAATTATTTGGTTTCTAAAGAGACAAACACTTTTTCTCTAAAATTCTATATTGCCAAAATATATTTTCATGTGAAACCTTTTTCTAAAAAATAAGCGATTGAAAACCATCTTTTGGAAGGTTCGCTTAACTTCGAAGCACGAACGCTTATTATTAGGCCTTGAAAAAAAATGGATCAGTGCTTGCGGAAGCAAACAAATTTACCAAGAAAAAGGCGCACGAGTTTTTATTTATTTTTTTCATTCCTTTTTTATTAGTTTTCATATTTTATATGCAGAATATTTTTTTACAGTTTAGAGACCATAAGCAACAACACAATACATACATACAAAAGTGTTTTTTTATTGCTCTGATGCTACTACCTGTCTTGCTGACTATGTATATTTTTATCATGGCATCAACAATTCCCCAGGAAAAATAAATCGAAAATTTTCTACATTTGACTTGTTATAGCGCACAAACAATCATTAAAATGTTAAATCACTCACATAGTTGTTACTACTTAAGTTTTCTCATTCAATTCCACACGCAAAACCATTCCGCATTCAATGTTTGCCGGGTGCAGTTGTTACTGGAGTGGTGAAAGTTGCGACAACAAATGGCGTGATTTTCTTGTAATAAATAAAATAGAGCCTTAAACTGTACTGTACACACATACATATATATATATATATATATATATATATATATATATATATACATATGTACATAGCTTACCACTCGAGTAGAGAACTACTGCGTTACCCAGCCAGCAAAAAATCCGAAAAAGGAAAAAAATTAGGCGTTAGTCTGGATCTTTGTCCGTTTACCGATTCCATTTTCGTATACTTTGACTATCCGCTATCCCAATAAAGTGTGAGACAGAAACGTAACTATGTAAAGACAAGTACCGAAAACTACGACTGCGGAT
The DNA here is from genome assembly GCF_001687245.7 of Rhagoletis zephyria. NCBI lineage: Eukaryota > Metazoa > Arthropoda > Insecta > Diptera > Tephritidae > Rhagoletis > Rhagoletis zephyria. Next base: position 888,647 of record NW_016157102.1, read on the forward strand.
ACGTTTTTGACCGTTTTTCTGAAATTTGTCTGATTGCATTTTTCGTTCAATACCCTTTCCTTCTGTACTTCATAGAAGCTTTTTCATGGTTCAAAAAATAAAAAATAAGCAAGCGCCTGACGGAATTCGAATCCGGCACCTTCTGGAAGCTCAAATAGTGGCACGCTCCTCTGCATGCTCAGTCGCTGCCGACTACGTACGTATACATGCTTTCAAATGTTCAGCTTGAACGAATGAAATACAATTAGTGCTTTCACATCAACATCATCTTTATCGAACGTTTTGAACTTTTTTCGGATATGAGAATTAACGAAAATCGTGATAATTTTCTGTTCGTTGCCGGTTACGGATAATTGTACGAGACCGCAATGTCGGCAAAATTTACATTTCTCTGCTGGCTGGGTAACTACATAAATTATAAACAGTGCATAACAATCCATTGTGTGGTTTGAGCCAAGTTAGTTTTGATTTCAGCCATTATATGTTGCGGTTAATGAAACCGATCTACCTGAAAGCTAAACTTGTAAGATACGCCAAAAAAGACTGGATATTCCTTTGATAAGAAAGTGTGGTAAAATATATGTACATTAGACCGTTCGTTATTTTAACTATTTTTTTAAATATACAGTTTGCCGGGCTCAAAAAGATGTCTTTTGGTCTAAAAATAAGCAGTGCAAAATTTTATTCGAATATGATAACTCTAAGTACTTGCGCGTTGCATTTGAAAATTTAGAAAACCATATGCACTCTGGGAAAAAAATTTCTAACAAAATAGTTGAAAGTCGTGAATTTTATAGTCATTTGCCATGTAAAATAACCTACACAATCTGAATATGAGGTCAAAAATTAAAAAGGTAGAATACGTTTTAAGAATTTGCGAAATTATCGTTTTTTTNATGACTATAAAATTCACGACTTTCAACTATTTTGTTAGAAATTTTTTTCCCAGAGTGCATATGGTTTTCTAAATTTTCAAATGCAACGCGCAAGTACTTAGAGTTATCATATTCGAATAAAATTTTGCACTGCTTATTTTTAGACCAAAACATATCTTTTTCCGCCCGGCAAACCAAATTTTAATTTTAACGAACGGTCTAATGTACATACATACATATGTATTGGTTACATATACATTAGACCAGGTCAAACAAAACTAAAACATCCTGCAATGCGACCCCAACCTCCCCTCTACGATAATTTTAAGATAAATATAATTTTCTAGGATTAAAGGCGGACCTCCGTAGCTTGCGTATCCGTATGCGTGCGTTTGACATTTACGCTTAGAAATCAAAAATCATACAACTGTCTTGCATTTTCATGCGTTGTTATGTAGGTGCTGCCATAAAAATTTGTATGTAACGCATGGAGATCCGCCTTAATCAAAACGCTCGAAACCATACGAATACATTGATTACATGCCATTTAAGTAACCTACTAAAATTTAATGAGCTCTAAAGCTGCATACCTAAGATTTTTCTAAGAATGTTTATTAAAAAGTTTAACATTTTTGGGTGTTTTGTTAAAGTGTGTTGAATTTTTTTAATTTTTCTAAGAAGTTTCAAACGTGGACTTGGCGTTATGTAATGTGCTAGGATTTTATAAAAAAGTTATAAGCATTAAATAAGCAAAAGAAATTTAACCAAAATTGGTCAAAATGTCACTTAACTTAATCAGCTGACCACAAGTTTATATAGTTTAATATACTTTTGCAAATTTTTTTTTGGTTTGGAAAACGTACTAAAGCATTTGAGCTTATTTTTTCTAATAGCTAAAATTTCATCGACAAGTTAAGCATTTAAAACCGTCACCTGATTACGTTAGTCTGTTTTCTTTGAATTTATCTCAAACATTTATTAATATTGCATTGTAAAACCCTGCAAAATAACGGTAAAAGAGTAGGTAAACAAAAAATACAGCAAATTAACGACTACATACTTATCTTCAAGCAATAAAATTATACATTTGCACATTGAACTTTTTGGTCATTCGTTCTGCAAACATCCGATTAAGTCAATACACAAACTAACAACAAGTACACGTTCATGCTAAAACACACACCCATATGTACATATGTACATACACATGTATGGGCATGCGTGAGTACGTGCGTACATGTATTGTATGTATGTATGTATGTACTAGAATTGCACTAACAATTCATCGATCACGCCATTCTGTTATTCGTTATTAGTTTTTAGAAACAATTTTATATTCATAGTAGTTTTGCTTTTATTATTAATTTAGACAATGTAGATCGCTGTGGTGTAGTTGTTAGCAGTGCGCACTACCATTCCGCACTAGGCCTGGGTTTGAGTCCAGTTTTTGCCAAAAAAAAAATAAAAAATTGAGCATTAAAAAAATTTTACTTCGAACCTCGGCAGGCAATGACAAGCTTCCGAGTGTATTTCTGCCATGAAAAAGAGCTTCTCATAAAAATACAATCGCCGCTCGGAGTCGGCGTAAAACTGTAGGTTCCTTCCTCACCTTTCTGTGACAACAATCGGGGGAGAAACTCGGCCAAACACTAACATATTTTGATTGTGTAAACGCTGATCTAGTTTATTATTATTAATAACTTATTTGGTTTTTATTCTACTTCGTATATGGTGTGTTTGTAGTCGGTCAATGATTATTGTATGTACTAACAATCTTCAAATACCTGTGCATCATAAATAATGGACTTTGTGGTCCACTATACATACATATGTATGTAGTGTGCTAGAATAATTTAATTACCAATTTTCTTTATATGAAGTCCATATCGAGACAGCCAAATAATTTTTTTTTATCTGAAAGCGGTCAAAGTATATAAAAAATACTGATTTTTCATTAAGAATTTCGACTCTGGGTTTTCATATTTCCAGATTATACCAATTCATTAATTAATTAATTTTGAAATTTGCCTATCGCATCTTTGTACGCTTAGAAATAAGTATCCATATTTAGTTGACATGACTCTTTTCTCAGTGTACACTTGGCATAATCGTTTAGATCTTAAAACAAACAACAATTTTCGAGGAAACATTTTCTTGTGAAATGATGGACACACATACATATGTATGTAAATCGATATCTTATCCCGCCAAGGCCAAAATAATACGAAATCTTTTAATAAAGATCGAATACTTCTGAATCGTAAGGAGTTTTGCTTTGCTTTAAAAACGCAAAATGTTGTATTAAAGGTTAGGCGAAATGCTTAAAGAAAAATGGCTATTAGGAGTTATTTTCCTCACCGATAAAATTTGTAATAATGGACTTAGCAACTTGTCACTCTACATATGCTAGTTTAGATAAAACCCAATTTTGACTTAGGTCTCTTTTACTGGTTAATTTTCAGTACGTTGTAGCTTGATCTTTCAGTTCTTCTTTAATCAGCTTACTTAATTGAAAACAGGGAGAGACATCGTTGCCAATAAATACGTACTATATATATGTGTACATACATACATACATATGTATATATGCCCTCATAAAATGTAAACTTATTTCAATTGCCTTTGCCAAATATTTCTGATTGTAAAGAGACCATATGCTGACGTGACGCCAATAGGAAATAATTAACTTATAGTTCCTCAAACATAGCAAGGAAGAAGAACTTAAATGCTACGCAGTAATACCTATTTATTCCAGTAATTGGATTAGCAGTAAACAAGTTTATATTTCAAAATATCACGCGATAACTGAATATGGATTCCAATCTTTCTTTATCAATGGCAAAATATTGATTCGCACAGAGAACTCAATTTGCACAAATTTTTTTTATGTAGACTACATATTTACAAGCTTACCGAGAGCTACTGGCTTATCGCGGTTGTTGTATTTTATCAGCTGGAACTTGATATTGCCATAATATTTTAAAGATAAAATATCAATTCAGTCAGGATGTACACCAGCCAACTAATATTTAAAACAAAAGTGCTAACTGCGCACAAATCTAAATTTGGTGTTTTTTTTTACATTTTAGCATTGGTTAATTCCATGACTTAATTTATTAGGTAAATGCTGCCATAATTTATAGATACCTTTTGTTTTTGGAACGGTTCCACCATGGAAAACAAAACATTTGTATGTATATACATATGTATGTCTTTACTTAAATTCCTGCAGAAAAAGCTACTAAGTAGTTGCGTTCAACAGACATGGGCGACAGAGCAAAGCACTAGCTTACCAGTCCCGAGGTCCAGAGTCAAGTCCCCGGGCAAGGACTTTTTCTTTTTTTTTTTAATTTAGGATTTTTTATTGTAATTTTTAAATTATATTTTTTTTACATAAAAATATTTTTTTGAATCTCATTTAATTTTTATGGTACAAGTATTTATTTGCATACGTATTTTTAATTCATATTCAAAATATTAACTTAAGTTGGATTAATTTGAAAAATCTTAACCATTTCCAAGCGGATTCGAACCTGCAGAAAGAAAAGCAATTAACTGCGTTATTGTACTGGTATTTTTACTGGACATTAGGCTTTTCGCTCCAGTGTTTTATTGGTATGCTTATATACATATGTATCTGTATTCATATATGTACATTAGGGTTTCTCATCGATTTGAAAAAATTTCATTATTTTGATTCCGTTGATAAAATGTAAGGCATTTTTTATGCAGACCTTCTAAGCTTACTTAAACTCTTCTATCATCTGTGTGGAAAAATATTTCTTAAAACTACTGTAATTTTATTTATAAAAAGCTCGATTTTATAGAGGTATTTTCAAATCGGTCCAGCTGACGTAAGTCTTAATATTTTTCAGAAATATTTTGGCACAAGTCTTAAAATATAAAACAGTACCAGTTATTTTCTGTATGGAGAGTTATACACCCTAATGTACATACACAAGAGCACAATACTCATATAATATTTGTGTAATACATTAAAAAAATGGGAGTCAATTAAAGAATCTTACCAATCTAATCATTCTTTTTTCCGGCAGGTTAATTTCCACGCAACCCTTAGCTTTAGCTAAAGTGCATGTACATATATACATATTTGCATAAGTAATTGCACTATTATGCAACAATATGTATTGCTGAATGACGTGTTTTCTTACTTGATAACCCGTAAGTGGAATAGCCCGAAATAAACTTAAGCGCAGTTACTATCAACAAAAACAGAAACTGAAACAAGTGTCATACATACATATATCTTCGTTTAAAGTCCAAAACCGCGTATCAACAAAATGCTAAACCGCGTATGTCAGATTGCATAAATTATTTTCTAGAGAGTAAAAACACTCTAATTTCAAAATGGTTCTCTTTTTTATAAAGCAATCGCATTTGTGGCTAGTATATTTCAAGACGACCTTGGTTGGTTACACACCGATGTCGTTCGACTTCTTTTGACTAAATTTCATAGTAGTACATGCATGCATACCTACATACATATGTGGTCAATTCCATTACAAAAAAAAAAACTAAATTTAAAATGGTTTTTAATGCTTTTAATGGTTTTATGGCTAAGTTTTAATTGTGCAAAAATCGAAAAATTTGTATATTTTATGTATGCGACAGGGAAGCTAAAAGGGAGAAGTTCGATCTTTAATGTTTAGCGCTCTGTTAAATGCATTAAGCCGCAGCTTTCTTGATAGTTTTTTGAAAAACTCAGTTCAAAGATGAACACATTGGAAAAAATGTTGTATGCTTGTACATACATACATATGTATGTATATCATTAAACAATACTTTCGCCGTCAAGGCATGAAAATATAACCGCTACCATCGAATACAGATCGAAGTTATGGTCGATGGTAATTAAAGAAACTATGTTGACAATTTTTCTAAAAGCCTGAAACTCTCAACTAATTCATTAAAAAGATTTTTACAGGGTTTTGTGGATTAATAATCGTTATCTCAGATATTGCCAAGCAAGTATTCAGAAAGAATATTTTTCCATTTTTCAGCAGAAATAAACTGTCAAGAACTTAAAAATATAGCATGTTTTTGAAAGAAATTAGAAACTTTCAACATTTTTATTTGATTTTATTTTTCACATCAACAAACAGCTAAACAGCGGGTTTAAAACCAAAAAAATCGCCCTGGCGCCACCCGGGTCCAGGTACACATATTTGGAACAATAAAAAGAATCATCCAATTTGATTAAGAAAGCATTAAGAAATCCTTCCTTTTTCTATGAATGTTGAAAAAGTTGATTTCGCCTCTCGGAATTTCACAAATTTTCAATTGAATGTTACGCTAAGATATGTACACACACAGTTATTCTTTATCATTTTTGTTTTAAATGACTTGCACTTTCAATTCCTTTGTCTGCTTCGTATAAAAAACAATTATGTTTGGTTACGGTTGCGAAATATATATACATACGTACATATTTTGTATGTATGTATATTTAGTACTCCTGCTATACACATAGCAAAAGTTAACGCCGTCCACAGCATTTTTGCGCAGAACCACTTTCTGCGTAGGCGGCTTTCAGAAATGTTATAATTTACGTAAGGTTGTGGCAGTAAAAAATTATTTATTTATACTTACATGTACACACATACATGTGTATAAATCAGCTGATTGCTAGAGATCACAAGGATTACCGCTTATCATTAATTGAAATATTTTCAAACCATTAAAATATCTACATACAATACGCATACATACCTAGCTGATGAAATGAAGAAATAGTGTTGCCAGGTAGTTGAACATAGAAATCGTCAAAATGGTTATCGAAAATCGTCCTTTTTATTGAAAAATCATCAACACACAAAACAAATGAACAGTGTCCGGAAAAAATTTTGATAGCTGATTGTTATACGAAAAAAAATAAATATAAAAACCTTTTACGAATTACTAAAATTCACATTACTTAAAACAGGAATATGTTTAGTTGCATTTAGGTAAATAGCATACATATATATTATCGAATAAACTAAACTGATACAAAATTTTCTGTTAAAAATATTTATTTAACCCTTGAGTGTTGGATGTACTTGGGTATATAAGCGAACTTTTTAAATTAGAAAATTGCCTTAAAACCTAAGCGAAAATATATTTTTCCCATTTTTGCTCATGTGGCAACACAGTAGAATTGGATGTCCATATTTCCTTTTCCTTATTGTTGAAATTTGTTTAGTCATTACATATATATGGTGAGAGGATTCCCAAAAAACCTTAGAATTCAAAAGAAAGGCCTGAAATGTGAAGTTTGGTATCTACTTTTGGAATACATATATACATATATAAAAATCTTTTATTTTGGGTTAAAGATTTTTGTGCTATTAGGTTAAAAGCCGCACAATTAAAAAATCGTCATTTGCTTGTCCAAATCATCAAATCGTCAAGACAGTTAAAAATCTTCCAAGTGACGGCAAAATCGTGAACCCTGCAACACTGTGAAGAAATGCCCAGACTGGCATTCGAAAGTGAATTTCATAACCTGACCGATTGCTTTGTTTTTCAGGCAGTGGCGGAAAAATAAATAGGAAACGACGTTTAAACAAGTTTTCCAACACAATTTGTATGAAAAAAATGCGGGACACCGTCCGCAAACAAATTATAAAACACAACGGAATTTTTTACTTGCACTTTATTATACTTAAATTTCTTCCAAAAAAATTATATAAAATTTGAAATTTGAACTTACACGTTTTGCTAGCTATACTTTTGTAAAAAAAAAACTTAATAAACATTAATTAAACAAAAGAAAAATAACCAGAACGTGTTAAAATGTCGCGTCCTTATTTATTTTTCCGCCACTGTATGTATAAAGTGTGCTGGAAAATTTTTTATATAGCAGAAAACGCCTAGCACTGTCGGCGAAAAAAAATTATTAAAAATCAACGAGTATTTTTAGCTTCTTGAAACATGTAAATACTTACAAACAAATAAGAATTCAAAAATCGGGCCCGACAAATCTCTTCTAGCGTTCATTTAAAAAAAAAAAAACAATAATTATAATAATGAAAAATTAGAGTACTGGACAATTTTGAACAACAAACTTCAGTTTGGCACCACTGTTTGAATTTAGTCGGAGAATGATTGATTTCCTTTTCGATAGCTACTGAATACTTTCTAATACTGCACGGCAGACTAGGCAAGGAAAAAGAAAAAAGTACTAACCTTTATTTATATTTATTTATTTTTCCTTTGTTTCTTTGTTGTTACATTTGAATTCCCAGCTGGTCAATAGATTTAGAATGCACAGGTGACACTGTCATTCTTGGACGTTTAAATGCACATATGTAGCTACAGAAGGATGTACAGACATACATGCATATGTATTTACATACGTATATGTGGAAGACAATATGAGCACATGCTGGCAAACTGACCACAGTGCAGATTAGCTCTTAAAAGACCAAGAAAAATTTATTTACTTACTTTTTCAATGTTTTTTATATGCGTAATTTTTAAAAAATTTCCTAAAAATTTCAAATAAAATTACATAAAAGCGTGTATATAGAGGATTTTATAAAGTAATTACAAAATTCTCGTTTACAAAAAGGAATTATAATTTATTTAAATAAATATGTTAAAACAGTTTGAACGTTGAATCAATAATAATTTTCAGCAATGTAAAGAAAAACTTGATAAACAATATGTAGAATAATTAAAAAATTCTCGTTGACAAAAAATTATTATAATTTATTTAAATAAATATGTTTAAACAGTTTGAACCATGATAAAAACATAGTAAGGTAAAACCGTTCTCTCAACTCGTCGGCCATGATTTTTTTTTTTGAAGTTTGCCAACATTTTAAAATCATATAAAATTGAGAGTAAAAAAATGGAAATGGTTAAAAGTTGTTGTTGTTTGAGATTGAAAATGAGAATGTGTGTGTGTGAGTTTGTGTGTAAAATTTTAAAACTTAATTGCTTGCAAACGTCAAGAATTTGAAAAATTCCTCTCAGCGGTTCCACCTTCCTATTTTTTTTATCATGATTTGAACGTTGAATCAATATAATAATTTTCAGCAATGAAATTTCTCTGAATATAAAATCGTCAACAGAAACAAAAACTATTTCTTAACTAGTATCAAAGAATTAAAATGTGTGTACATATATATATGTATTAACTTATGACACTACACTTTCTTCAACGTTTTTAATAGCTGTTACGTCATCTGACCGTCACACCTGCTACAAACTTGTTTCTTTTTTTCTTATATTTCAATTGCCATTCGTGTAATCGCCATCTGCAGATGCTTAACGCTTTAACATTTTCAAAGTTAAATTTATATGTACGAGGGATGTTTCCAAAGTTCTGGAAATTGTGCTATAATCAAATTACGCAGAACTTATAAGCAATGTTATTGGTGCCACACAAGTCTTGACATGTTTATGCAACTATCTAGTGTAATATTGTTCAGTCTGATTTATGTGTACGACTGTTATAGTCGCGTTTTCATATCACTGTAATCGCAGCATAATCTCAAAGAGCAATAATTTTCTTTTTGTGGGAAGGTGTGAAAACATCAGAAAGTATTCAGCGGACTACTGTGGCAGGCACTTGTCAAAATACGGGCGTTATTGCAACATGATAATGCAAAACCAAACCACACACCGCAAGAAAAACGAAGGATGTTTTGAACGGTTTACGATGGGAATTGCTTCCGCACCCAACTTATTCCCCCCCGGATCTTGCACCCAGTGATTATCATCTGTTCCCAGATTTGAAAAACCCGTTACGGGGTGTTCGATTTGAAAGTTTAACTGACGTAAACTGACCCATAAATAGGTGTATTGAGGAGACACCAAAAAAGTTCTTTGAGGACGGCTTAAAAAAAATGATTTTATCGTTCGGATAAATTTATTCAGTTAAATGGAAAATATTTTGAAAACCTACAATGTGATATTGACGAAAATTAACAAAAGAATAAAAATTTTAGCTAAATTCGCAGAACTTTGGAAACATCCCTCGTATGTAGCTCAGCTTTAGGGCTATCTTATCACAGCCACGCAAATAGTACTCATTGTTACCTTGATTTTTTTACAGAGGATGATACTGTGAGAGCAAAGAAACTGTTGTAAAAAATGTATTTGTCATTAGGAAAAAGTGTGGGATTCCACACTTTGTAAAATCCAGTATCCTCTACTTCTAAGACTGCGTTCACACAGAGAAACTTTTAATGCTCATTTTCGGCAACTTCTCTTTTGGTGTTGCCCTTCGCATTCACACAGAGCAATTCTTTTGTACACAATTGTTGTTGTCAGCTGTGAACGGCCAACTAGAATTACTCAGACGAACACAAAGCGTGTTGCCCGAGAACGAGCAACTCGGTGCCCTTCCCCCTTCCTCGTCACTCCCTCTCCCACAAGTAACGATTTGCCGCGACAAAAGTTTCTCTGTCTGAACCTAGGCTAAGAAGACTAGAAATTCGACGATTTGCCAACTTACGTATCATTCGAAACGCATACCCAAGGTATCGTAAATGAAAAACATTCGATAATTTGACATGGTAGCGACGATATGTACATATATAAGGACTCGCAAACTACATTAAGGGCCAGTTTTCAATGCTGGTTTAAACTCAGTTTAAACGAAGTTTAGTTAAACCCAGTTTAAGTTTGACTTAAAAACTGTACACTTAGTTTAAATTTAATTTAAACGACAAACATAGTTCAATTCGCACTGAAAAACTGGTCCTATGTGTTTTAAAATATCTGCTTAGAATATGTAGGTGATTCAGAAAGTGACATAATTGTCTTAAAGTAGTACCTACATATATAAAGATTATCCTCATTTTCTAGCTTAACTACATAATCTGTAATTAAAAAAACCTCCCTCGTTAATCTGTAATTATAAAATAATCTCAGATTAAAACGATAACTTTTCGCTGCCCAACCAAGTTTTATCGAAAATTTTTGCGAAAAAGAGTGGAAGTATCAAATGTGAAAGTAAACGACAAAAACGGTTGCTTAAGGAGTATTAAGAAATTAAACCGTTATCATTTGAGAGAAAATAAGTATGGAAATTTCTAATTTATTCATACGCTCCTCGCAAAATTAGAGAAGTATTCTTTGAAAATTAATCTTTTGACAACTGGGTGTAACTTTCGTCTGTGAACACGTTTCTTAGCCAACTATAAATTTACTCAATATAAATACGTAGTATGTATATCGTCGATTAAAGTAAAAAACCGCGTATCGTCATTCGCGGCAAAACCGCGTTACTGACATTTGCTGCCACAAATTGGATTTGCTCACACAAGCTCTTGGCTCAATCCTTATTCGTTCGTCTTGAAATATACTAGCCACAAATGCGATTGCTTTATTAAAAAAAAGAACCATTTTGAAATATGTATGAGTGTTTTTACTCTCTAGAAAATAATTTATGCAACCTCACATACGCGGTTTTACATTTTGTTGATACACGGTTTTGTACTTCAAACGACGATATGTTTATTTGCATACATACATATACACGTACATATGTGTACATGCATATATCCGTCTACATAGTATGAATGTGAAAATTAAATTCATTCCTCTAAGATTATTTGTCATTTTGTAGCCAAAATTTTCCACTGTGTTTTTGTTTTTAATTTTTCTACTTTTTTTCTAATATTTGGGTACTGCTTGCTTACTCGTACTTACCTAAATACGTACATTTGTATTCGTACATACATATGTACATACGTTCTTACATACATATTTATATACATAAATACTCGGTACAAGTAAGAATCTAATTCACAGGCAAAGAAATTTGTCAAAGCACCGTTTTATTATGCTATTTTTCGCAAAAAAAAAAAAAAAACATTTTCAGCTTCAAGAACAAATGCCAAAATTATTTGTAATTCCTTTTTTCGTAATACAGCAAACGTATGGGTACCAACTTCATACGAGGGGAGGCTGAAAAGTTGTGAGCCTATGGTTTTAAAATAGCTGATAGAAGAGTATAAAAATTTAATATTTCAATATAATCTGCCTCTACTTCAATGCACTTCGCCATCTTTGACTTTTCTTCGAATTGGAAAACAGGAAGTAATCGCTGCAGGCCAGGCCTGGACTGTATTGTGGGTGGTTGATTTCTTCAAATCCAGTCTCGGCCAGGGCACGCCATGCAACTCGTGCAGTGTGACTCCTTTGTCCTCTCCGTTTCCCGACATTCTCTTCACGCACTTTTGTCTCCGTTCATTGTAGTTTATTAGGAAGATAGTCGATGAACAGAATGTAACTGACAAAAACCTGATAAAATTATACATTTTCCCCTTATCTGTGGTATCAGGGATCATGCTTCTCCCTTGTAACTTCTATAAAAAGAAAGGTTGAAGAATTAAAAGTAATTTTTAATTTCAATGTGGACTTTTGAGCAAATGAATTTCTAATCTTCCATTCAAACCAATGTCAAAAGTCTTATCACAAATCATACTCGTTATTGGTTCTAAAACGTCTCACAGGTCTAATGAACCTCGCACATTTTATCTTGCTGTCTCAAATGGTTTATGTTAATAAATATGTACATACATATAGGATTTTTATTTATTTATTACTCATTTTTAATTGTTGTGTTTTTCCTCCACAGATAAGCCTCACGGCCAAATACAAAAACGACTGGACACTAAAAGCATGGCTGAGAAAAATTGTATTTACTAAGAATCAATGGGCCAACAATTAACTTTGTGTGTGTTTAATGCTAAACTCTAACTGTTGTTGATAAAGAACTTGCCATTCTGTGTTGTACATCGAGCAAAGGTGAATTCCGAACCAGCCCCACCGTCTACGTTCAGTTCGCAACGGCGCTTCCACAGTGGAAGTCGTCTAGAAGAACTTTTGGCAATTAAAATAATCGCGATCAATACTAATATTGGACTAAATATTTACAAACAAAACAGACAAAATGAATAGTCTTGTAAAGGTTTTCAGCAACTTTAGGGAGTTCTACAATGAAATCAATGGCGCTACACTCACCGGCGCCATCGATGTGATCGTTGTGGAACAGCCAAATGGCGAATTTCAGTGTTCACCTTTTCACGTGCGTTTCGGCAAATTGGGTGTGTTGCGGAGTCGCGAAAAAGTGGTATGTTACTTTCTAACAAATATATATATATATATTTTTTTTTGTAATGGATCTGAAATTCTAATGATTACTATGCCAACATATTGAAATTTTTTTAGGTTGATATTGAAATAAATGGCGAACCTGTTGATATCCACATGAAGCTGGGCGACTCTGGTGAGGCCTTCTTCGTAGAGGAGTGCCCCTTGGAGGATGCTGAGGAGTTGCCGGAGAATATGGCCACCTCCCCCATACCAAGCAGTTATTTTCCCAGCAAATATGCCAATGATACTTTGGAAGATGACACTCTCGAAGGCACAACCAAGTAAGCCTCTGATTTCTAATGTTATGTTTTTACGTAGTTTGGAGTAGCATTGATGTTGAATGCACAAAATTAAAACTTACATAAGTATATTTTTACGGTTTTCCTAAACTCTACTACATACTTAACGGTATTTTTTTTATATAAATATTAACATACATATGTACGTACATTCATGTAGTACAATCGAACTATTTTTTATTTGCATACATTTTATTTTAATTTCACGTTTTTTTAGTTTGGTTTTAATTTTTGATTTTCATTGAAATATTTATTTTTCATTATTCTATATAGAATCGCTAGCGATGACATTCAACTGCCGCTGCCATTGCCGCGTCGTAATTCCATTGACTTTTCAAAAGAGACCGTAAAGGAAGATCAGGTGCCGAAATTTGAGAATCAAGTCTCAGATTTTAGTCACAGAAGGTAGTTTTATTTTTAAGTTTCTTGTGCGTTAAATTTTGTCTGTTACTTATTTAAGTATTTTTAATTATTCTCCAATTCACTGTCATTATACATTTGTACATATAAGCATACATAAGTTTGTATATTATTCACAAAATTTATTAAAACACAGTTACAGTTACAGCATTTTTTAAAAGGCATACATTTCTTAAATGGCATAAATTTTTTGTAATTTCAATGCCTAGTGGAAACTTAGCATTACTATTTGAAGATTCAAAGTCAAGCAATAAATAAATATAGCTACATATTTTTCGGCCTTTTGCAGACATACAGACAATACTTTGGAGCGCCGTAACCTTAGCGAAAAATTGCAAGAGTATACAACTCAAAAATTGCGGCAGGAATGGGCTGAACATGAAGAGATATTCCAATTTGACGCCGTTGAAAAGGATAAGGTAAATTTGAATTGCAAAAACACAATAAAACGTTATATAAAATAATATAATTTTTTTTTTTAAATAGGATTGGAGTAACAGCACGCAAACCGAAAATAAATCTCAATCAAGATCTAGCACGGCTGTTGTAGCCACTACAACAACAACAGCAACGGCTTTTAAAGCAAGCCCGGCTATAGCTATACAGCCAGCTGCTAAAGAAGAGCTTGAGCCAAAAGAGAACAATGCAAAGTCAGCTAACTCATTGACGATTTCCGCCGCCGAGGGCATCTCCAATAATGCTAGCCTAAAGGACGAATCCAAGGGTGGTAAGAAGAAGCGTCGCAAGAAGTCCCAAATGAAGAAAAAGAACGCGCAACGTAAATCTTCCTCGAGTAGCTCAATTGGTAGCACCACAACAGTAGAGGGTGCCAATGGCAGCGGCATGAATGCCGACGAGGGCGACGGCATCTCCATTTCCAACAATACCAATTCATCATCGAACGAGGAAATCGCCACCGCAAAGTCAAACAACGATCAGCAATCGGCGCCACTTGTTTCCGTCACGGCTGGCGATGAGAGTCCCATCAGCGAAACGTGCCAAACATTACCCGCCACGCCAAGCACACGCATTCCCGATCTGGATATACATTTCTTCAGTGACACCGAGGTGACTCCAACTGGGGGAGCGAACGGCTGTGTGGGTCGCGGATCCGGTCGCCCCTCTACGCCTATACAGAGTGACAGTGAATTGGAGATATCGCTGCGCGAGAAGGATGTTGATACTGAAATGATGTCCAATTCGGCCTCATGGAAGTGGGGCCAATTGCCCACACCCGAGGTGAGCGACAAAGGTGATGGCTGTGGTGATCAGGCGGCACAGTCGCAGGCGCAACGCAATTCCATGCTAAGTGGAATGTTTAATTTCATGAAGAAAACAAATAAGATGCGTAAGCAAGCTACAGATGGTGGTGTGTATTTGTCGGATTTGGACGCTGAGGGTATGGATCCTGAAATGGCAGCACTGTATTTTCCGCAACCACTACTCTCGAAGCCCACAAGTCAAGCGACAGCAGACGCTGGCACTACCAGCAACACTTTACTCCACTCCGGTGATGATGATCGCGAAAGTGGCAACGGTACGAGTTTGCCGCATTCACCCAGTTCCATGGAAGGCCAGAAAAGCATCGACTCGGACTATGAAGATGGCAAGCCACAGGACGCAAAGTAAGATGAAATGGCAACAGTGGAAAACTTATACAATTTATTTTCTAATGTCTTGTCAATAATTGTTTAGATACCTAGACTTTGTGGCGATGTCTTTGTGTGGCGTTAACGAGAAGGGCGAGCCATCGGATGAGGAGTTCGATCAGCACTTAATCAAGTATTCCGATGTATGTTAAGTGTTAAGTTATTTTTGAAAGCATTCGTTTCTAACCAACCGCTAGTGGTCGATTTCTCTCTCACAGTTCAAGCAAGTGAAGATATTAATAATAATTCATTAAAGAATTGGACTGTGAATGAGAATCCGGTCATAAGTCTTCTATGTTTAATTAGTTTTCAGCAAGTATTCAAGTTAACTGCACTTCCTTTACTGCACTTTAATTATCTCAAATTTATAAGCAGGGCAATAATATTTGCTGCAAAAACTAGAATTTAGCCGTTTAAAAAATACACACAGAAGAATAAAATATTAGTTGCGTTCCAGAACGCAACTATTCTTTGCTACGCACGAAAAATCTCACAGTATGCTGAAAAATAAATGCTGAATGAAATGAATATGCGAAATATTCCATGTCAATATGGTAATAATAACATAGAAAAAACATTTAAGTTAACATAAAAATAAAAATAAACAGTGTTCTTTTTAAAAGTAAAAGTTTTAAGTGTCGTTAACTTATCTATATAGTATAGTCTAAAATTGATAAGTTGACGGCCCTTAGTTTGAAAAGCCGGATGCTCCTCAAAAACATTTAATATTTCGGCCTCAACATGCCGCCAAAAAAAGGCTCATGCTTTTTTACGTTGCCCTACTTATAAGTTAATAGTAGTTTGTTGTAATCATCTTTAAATATACAAAAGCATTTTATTTTTATTTAGTTTACCTAATTCCTTAGTTCACCGAATTTTTCGAAATTATAATAACTAGCCAGTAACGAACAAAGCAATTTCATGTTTTGCTCAAAACATTTTTACACCTGGAATAATAAACTAACTGGTATTAAACACAAAATACCAATCATTATCCTAGGTTTGCGAAAATCCCAGTCTGTTCTCGTCACCAAATCTAGTTGTACGCCTGAATGGCAAATACTACACCTGGGCGGCTGCATGTCCAATTGTCATGACCATAATAACATTCCAGAAACCATTGACTAACGTAAGTTTGCAAGCACGCCCACTAACGGCATTTGAATGCTTTGCTACAAATAAAAATTTAATTTTACTAAATTTTATTGTTCCACATACGAGTATACATACATAATATGTAGTCATTATATTCAATGCTTAAATTTTACCAAACTCTAGGATGCCATTGAGCAGCTTATGAGTAACACTAAGCAGGACGTGGCGGCGCTTAAAATCGAGCCAGATGGCGGCGCGACTGGCCCTAGCGCGCAATCGAAACGATCCTGGTGGAACTGGAGGCGCTCACAAGTAGGAGCTGTAGCCAGTTCTAACAAAATTATCAAACCGGACGATAAGGTTGATGAGCGAGGTGAGTTAGCAATTAATGGCCGCTGCGCATTTCGGCTCAGTTGCATTTCTTACATGCATAAGCATATTTTTCCATAACGAGCTTCTATCTCATTATATACAGATGCCGACCAGGCTGCTGTGGCCACACAAACAACACGTCCAAACTCCCCAGACATTAGTGAGAATACACTAAGTAAAACTGATTCAACGCTCAATGCCGAAAACACTTCAGCTCAGGTCGAGAACTTGGAAGACTTATCGCAAGCGTCTTCGAAAGGAGAAGAGAGCACCAGCAACGGTAATGAACGCTACAAGAAGAGTTTGCGACTTAGCTCGGAAGCAATTGTAAGTTTTTAATGGGTGCACAACGCAGGCCTTCATATTTGGAGGTTTTATCATTCAAACTACTTTCAGAAACAATTAAACTTGAAAGATGGTATGAACGAAATTGAGTTCAGCGTTACAACCGCCTACCAAGGCACCACGCGCTGCAAGTGCTATTTGTTCCGCTGGAAGCATAATGACAAGGTGGTCATTTCCGATATCGATGGCACAATTACCAAATCAGACGTGCTCGGTCATATTTTGCCAATGGTTGGTAAGGATTGGGCTCAGTTGGGCGTGGCACAATTGTTCTCAAAAATCGAACAAAACGGCTATAAGCTGTTGTATTTGTCGGCACGTGCCATTGGGCAGTCGCGTGCTACACGTGAATATCTACGTTCCATACGTCAAGGCGATGTGAAGCTGCCCGATGGGCCCCTCCTACTGAATCCAACATCGCTCATCTCGGCATTCCATCGCGAAGTGATCGAACGCAAACCGGAGCAATTCAAAATTGCTTGTCTCTCCGACATCCGTGAGCTCTTCCCCGACAAGGATCCATTCTATGCCGGCTATGGTAATCGCATTAATGTAAGCTAATAAAACTGCATAGGAAATGTGTATTTTTAGTGTGGAAAATTGGTAACTTTTTAATGGTTTAGGATGTATGGGCCTATCGTGCTGTTGGGATACCAATAATGCGGATTTTCACCATCAACACCAAAGGAGAGCTAAAGCATGAGCTTACGCAAACATTCCAATCATCGTAAGTACCAAACGTTAAGTCTCACAAATCAGCCAAGTCGATTTACAGTTGTTAACAATTGACCATTCAAACATCTATGCAATCGTCTAAACTGGTGGTGTAAAGTAATTGTGGTTATTGTTATTAATATAAATTGCGTGCATACATTCATATATAGGGCCTGTAAAGTTAATTGTATTCCCATGTACGTACGATAACTTTCCGCAGACAAATGAACTTCCATGATGATAATCAAATCAAAAATCACGTAAAATTATAAAAAATATTGTTCTTAAAAAAAAGGTAATTAGTTAAAAAGTAGTGATAAATAATAAAAGAACAATATTTTTTATAATTTTACGTGATTTTTGATAAAAATTTAAAACTTCATAAACTTAAAATTGAAATATCTCAAGCAGTATTGAAGTTAGCGATTAAAAGCTAATGAGCTTTTTTGTAGGAAATAAAATTTCTCATTTACATTTTTTCTATAGCTCTTGTCATTTACGAGATAAATGCGAAAAAACGTAAATTTCATGAAAAAATCAGGTTTAGTGGCCCGTACTACCTCGCCGGTGTGAGTTACGACTTCGCCGCAGTGGGCACTTTTGTAGAGCATTTAATGCTGAGAAAATCCCCATTTTGGACAAGGTGATACCATTAAATGCCGCTGAGCTATAGAAATTTAAAAAAAAAAGATCAAAGTTCCCGTGTATTTTAAATGGAAAATCTTCACACGCCTTGGCCGAGTACTTAAAATTAATATTAAGGGCTCAAACTTTCAGGGAATTTTTTTTTGGGTATTTCCAACAAAATTTCACGATGGGACCGAAAAAAAAAAATTGTCGCAAAAAAAGCACCCTAATATGCATAGGGATGCATATTTGCAAATGCAGTAAATTTATTTTTAAATATATTATGTAGAATATTTGACCAGAGCATTTTTTAATCCATCTCATTTTGGTAACCCGAATAGGTGATTTATAACGCTCTATAACTTCTTAAAGGTATATGCTATCGTATATAAAAAAAACATTCATTTTAATACTCATGTATTTTTTGGCTATAATTGAAAACTACTTACATATGTGCATACGTAATTAAAATTGAACTATCACCAAATTCCATATATGTATGTACATAGCCTGGTTGTTACAGAAAAACTCATCAATATTAATAAGCTCCTCGTACACAAACAAACTCGAAATTTGTATGTATGTTCATATATTCGCCAATGCACTTGTATGATACTAAAATTAGTTTCACTTCTAAACGATTTGAGCATCCATTTGTAAAAGTGAAAACGAAAAAAAAAACACAAAATATCAAAAAAAAGCACAATTTGCTAAAATATATTTTCGAAACGCTCTGAAAAATTTTTATAGCGGTTACATCAATCAATCGCTCGAAGTTGATGAGCACTTCCCCCCGTTGGATCTTAATATCTATGAGTATCGTACTGACACTTTTGACGACGATGAAGAGGAAGATGAATTGAAATTCAGCGAAACGGATGACGGCATTGAAGATGTAAGCGTCAGTGATGCTGGTGATGCTGCCATTGACGTGGATGCAGATAATGATGTCTATCTCGATTACGCAAACGAAAACGACCGCACTACAGCTGATAAAAACGAACGTGGTCTGATAATGAGACTAGATGTTGGCAAGCGGACTTCCTCTGATGGGACTAGTCACATAGCGGTTGAGGCAAACAACTAAACTAGAAAATGATTATCCTTCCGGCTCCTATGGGGCTAGCTAATGAGTCTTCCAATCTGAATACAACTACCTGAAGGAATTTTAATAAGTATTCTGTTTGTTAGCAACTAGCGTTCTATTGACCTTCATATATGCCTATGTAGGCTGTTCAGTTGTAAATTAAATTTGAGTTTATGGTGAAAGTAAGCATAAAATGATCAAATGAAAGTTGATTGTGATAATCGTGATTAAGTTATAAATACATGTAGCTGTGAGACATCTGGTGCCATACATACGGATGTATACAGATGTACATGTGTATGCGTATTCGTCGACAGTTTTATCTAGATAAGCTAGCTAAACAATTTTATTTTATATGCAGAAACGAGTACGAATTAACGACAAGTTATATAGTTATAAATGACATATACGTATGTAGAATAAGCCTAGTCAATTGTACGCATGTGGAAACACGTTGAAAACGAAAAGATAAAGAATAAATAGGCATAAGAAAATGTATAAACACATCTCATCCTAAGCGTTACGCTATGTACCTAAACTATGTTGAGAAGTACTGAATAATACGTGAAGTAATATTACAACATATTTCTTCAATCAAATTATAATTGTTTGATAAACTGTTTTGGTAGTATGTATTTAAAAAAGGCAAATTTGCTGATACATATTATTGCCTTACATATCTACATACATATGTATGTGTAAATCACAACGCTGTTTTGTTTTTGGCTTTGATCCGCAAGCTGGACTGGGATTTTTGTTTGTAATTTCACAAAAACAAAAAATATTGTTATCGATATTATTGTGCAATGTTATTACCTGCTAAATCGTGGTGCATTAGTAGTTATGCATTTCCTGTATACCTTTATATTTACAAACATATTTACATACTTGTGTATATACAAATGATTATGACTTTAAAAAAAAGTACATTGAATAAAACCCAGATTATTATATTTTTTGCTTTTCTTGTTCCGCAATTTACTTAATGGTGATTGGGACCCACTTTTCCCACAATATTTATGTATATTTCCCAAAATCTTTTCTTTTTAATAACACTGTGTAGCAGTGAAAACTGACTTTTTGAAGGGCCTACTTAGCTTTGTTTAAAAAATTTTTAGAAGCTTGAAATTTTTCACTATTCATAAAAGCCATTTTTGCATGTCTTCTTAGGTTATACAAGTTTTGTCTCAAATATTTGTTAAGTAAAAAAATATCTTAAATTTTTCAGAAAAAAATCAATTTGCTAAAAACATTGACAAAGACATTTTTGGGGGAAAATTGGAAACTTTCTTTCTTTTCAACATAATTTTTCCCCCCAATTTTCAAAGCGAGTTATGACAGTTTTAAAAGAGAGAAAAATCAACTTTTTTTTTTAAACAAGTCAAGTCGGATATCATTTGCTCGTTTATTTCGTCATTGAGATAAACGATTTTCTTTGGCTTTTGAGTTAAGGCCAACTAGAATGCTCCCGCTGTAATTATATTTGCTTTTTTCGTCGATTCTCCTAGTTTTTCTAGGAATAGTAGATATGCTTTTTTTGAAAACATGACTTAACGGAAAAAATTGGAAACCGGAGGTTACAACTCATATTAGGTACAAACAAACGAAAGTAAAAAAGAAAAATTAAGAAATGAACTTTGTCGGCTCCCCCCCCCCCCCCTTGCTAAAATTCCTGGAACCTACCTGAGCTCTTACCACAGTTAAGCTTTTGGTGGAAATGTGATATAAGCGCGAGTTTAAAATTTCTTTCAAAAAGTTTCCAGATTTTTTTTTTATAGCAAGTATCAGAACTTTTTCAAAAATTCATTTCGAAGTGGCGGCTGAGATACCGCGGTATCGAACCTAATTCTGAGATAGGGCGTTCTTCAACCACTTGCTGAGACAGGGCGTTTTCAAACCAGCAGCCCACTTCCTCCACTCTTGCCGACGATATGATGTTATTTTGTCTTATAAATTTAGTAGAAATGGGAACATTTATCATAAATAAGTCAAGAAAAAAACAACAAGAAGAATTCGATATGTAATTTGTTTTGGTGTCGCTGTATGCTCTAGAGTTCGTCGATTCGACGACTATCACTCACACTTTACTTGTTTTCTCTTCGCTACGTGATGTGATTGAGGTCATTTTATGTGAGGTTAGCGCTTTCTCTTCTGATGTTGAGAAAATATGTTTGTTTGGACTATCGGAGTGTGGTTTTTTTTTTGCCTTGACTACTTTATAATTAAAAGTTTTGCTGCATTTTATATTATGCCAATACGCATATAATGTGTTACTTTTTGCCTTATATTGACTTCGGTTGAGAAGTCCAATAGAAAATGTGGTCCATTTTTGATACGCTTATATAAAATACATATAATATAAGTGTATGTAAAATATATTGAATAAACAATCAGCCTTATCATGAGTTTCATCAGGATAAGGCAAAATATTTTTGAGTTTTTATGGACCTTAAAGTTTTTTTATTATTAAGTTCAAATATCAAATTTTAAGATACTTTTAGTTGCAAAACAACAGGGTTTTAACAAGACTTCGTCGAATCGACAATCATTAGTACTAACGTAAAATATGGTTAAGTAAGTTTATAAAAATGTGCCTAAAGGTATGCCACCATTTATTCTGAAATCATGCACAAACCACACACTCACACTATTGCATACTTTTTGCTAACAGCAAGAAAGCATTATAGAAGTAAATACATAGTGGAAAGGAGAAGAAGCTAGAATGTAGTGTGGCGAGATTTCGTGTCCAAGTTGCGTACGACTTTGCATAGCTTCGGGCGTTGTTTTGCCTTTCTACAGACGCAATGAAAACTTTTTTGTCCGTTGTGAATACGTTGAGTAGTTCCTTATGTGCTAAGAATACAGTTATGTACATGTATTTATAGACCATTATTGCTATCGAACTCGGACTAAGGTCACATAAAAATAGTTGTGCAATGAAAATTGACTTGGATAGGATTTTTCGTCAACCTTGGCGAATTTTTTTAGAAAATAAAAAATAATAAAATTTTTTATCTTTTATTTTCTCGTTTCACAGCTACTGCAGCATGACATACATTGTTGATCAACTATTTCCGCCTATACGCGACGATGAGGGGGCAGTGGAATACTCCAACTTCAACTACTGGCGTGATCCTATACCAGATTTGGATTTAGCTCTTGATTATGCTGCGAGTACAGATACAAATACCACTAACAACAGTGAAGTGAATGTTGTATTGCAAAAGGGATTAGCAACCATTCCAGAAAATTATTAACCATGTCATAAGAAAAAAAAAAAACGACTATAAGATAATATTTACAAATAATCTGATAACTGAAAATCATACCAAAAACGTTAGAGTAAAAAAATTATCTACTATTTTTGAATTTATGCATAAGTAATATTTGTGTAGTTGCGCTTACGCTTAGCAATCTATGTACGCACTTAGCAATTGATTTTGACTTTGAGTAACAGTGAAGTTACAGACATCGTAAAATCGGCGGCGACAAAATTACTTTACGATCAACTGGTTTAGTACAAAATAAAAATCGTACTCAGAACATCCAATGTAGCTTAAGCACTTACTTGAAATCAAATAGAACCAACGAGTTTTACTTCAAAGGCCGCCAGGGATTTCGATTTCGGATTTCTACGGTATTCTGCGAAATTTTCGAAAAGGCATTGAAAAATTTAATTCCATGAAGATTTTATAAAGCAATATGGCAGAATTATTACTTGAAATATCGCGAAAATTGGTTCTTCAATTTAAAGCTTTTGCACAGCGAAACTTACAAGATAAGCCAATTTATTTTGCTATAAACTGGGTTTACACACATAACACACATAACGAAAAGCCTTGAGCGCCTCGTAAATAAAAATGTAATATGGTAACCGATTTGAATAACTGCAATACTTTTTCTTTATAAACTTCAGTTGCTTAGGTATATACAGTCATGTGTAGAATATTTATTAAGACCTACAAGCAAAATCCTGATACAATATTAATTTAAATTTTGTTTCATGCATTTTCTAAATTCAGAATAATTTACATATAATTTTGACATTTTAAGCTGTCCGTTAAGTACAACAACTTGTAATGAGTTACAGCAGTCAATAATCAAAGAACTTTTTTACGGTCTTAATATTTTACACATAACTGTACATACATACATATGTAGCCCTACGAATATGCGTATGAAGACGATTTCTGGTGAACTAAAGTTTTGTGTGACTGTTTGAAAAAATACTAAAATCCTTTACGTACATACATACCGTTCTGTGTTTTCTTGGTAAATTATTTGTAAGATGTTATCAAGATTTTTATCAAGTAAAAGCTCCTCGTATTTTGTTTCAATATTTATTTAAATAAAAAGCTCTACGATTTCAACTTGAGGTGAACTGATCTCATAGTCGCATATGCAAAATATGTATGAATTTAAAAGCAAAAAAGCTTTAACTACCGTAGCCGAGTAGGTAGAGATGTCGACTATAGTAATTCTGTGTGTCGCAGGTTCAAATGACCACACATACATATGTATGTAGTTTTCAAATGATAGAAACCAATTTTTTAATATACGTACACACTTATGTACAAAGTTTATATTTGCACATGAAATCGCAATTTGTAAACGCTTGTCAATAGCATTTTTAATCTTGATAATAAAAGAGCTTTTGATTTCTGTGCTAGAATGCCAATTCTTGATAAATATCTAATAAAAATTTACAAATAATAAAAATTTTGAATTTATCAAGTGCACAGAATCGGGCTGATAGTATGTGTACATGAATTAAGAAACTCATAAATTAGAATTTGCAAAAATATTTTAATTTTTTTTATTTTTTACTTTAGTAACTTACACTCATACATGTCGACGGTCCTCTGCAATAACGTAACAACTCAAAATTCAAAAAATAAAAACTCTTACTACTGTTATGTGGCTCAGGTCTCTAATCCTTATCTAATCCATATCTTATCTTTAATTACTGTAGTAATCCTTCCTACTTACTTCGGTAAGGGTTAGACATGGATAAGGACAAGGTTAGAGACATGAGCCACTTAACAGTAGCAAGAGTTGGACTTTTTCGAATTATGTCGTTATTGCAGAAAATTTTTGTAGCTTGTATTACTTTTCTACCACGTTGCTTGGCAAAATTCCATCAAACTGGTTGTTGTAAAAATCGATCCGGGTACAGTTCTTCGATTCGTTTCTAGTTTCGGTAAAACTTTGTATTTCATTGTTTTCGTAATATATTGAATGTTTCTAAGCGGCGGCGAGTCCGAGAATTGGAACACTTTTATTTTACTTCATACAAGGAAAGACCAATCTAATGTGCATTATCAAATGCAAGTCCGCTCTATATACTACAGCATTGTTCACGAAAATAGCAGCGCGACGTAATGAAAAGTTTTGACAATTTAATTTCCTTTTCTTTTTAATTATTATTTTTTTTATACAAATATAGTTAATTCTAGGCGGCCGCTCTGGCTGAGTGGTTTGATGTGCGTACTACCACGAATGTAAGCAAAGATCTTTAAACCACAACTTATATATATGGATATTGACATGTATTTCTCGAGTTAAATTATAAATGTTTTTTATCAACTAACGCTCCTTGCAACACAACAACCCTCTGAATTTAAAATACAACTTATACTTATTTTTTAGAATGAGAACTATTGAACCAGCCGGCGGTGTTCAATTCGAAGTTCTTTCATTGTCCAGAAAACATGTAGGTGTTTTTCTTTTTTCTAATGGAATATCCATTATAACGGGTGATTTTTTAAGAGCTTGATACCTTTTTTTTTAAAAAAAACGCATAAAATTTGCAAAATCTCATCGGTTCTTTATTTGAAACGTTAGATTGGTCCATGACATTTACTTTTTGAAGATAATTTCATTTAAATGTTGACCGCGGCTGCGTCTTAGGTGGTCCATTCGGAAAGTCCAATTTTGGGCAACTTTTTCGAGCATTTCGGCCGGAATAGCCCGAATTTCTTCGGAAATGTTGTCTTCCAAAGCTGGAATAGTTGNGAAAAACAACTGGGTTTCCTTATGGCTACATTATTCTACATCTACTACATTTTGCATAGATACTTGTACAGTTTGTTTTAGTAAACCATTTTAAGCTACTTTTTTATTCCTATTAGTTTTAAATTCTATATTTGTTTTTACTTAATTAAATAGATTACAATAATTTTAAGTTCAACTGAAATTAAAAGAAAAATGCAAATATTCACTGTCGAATTAAAATTCATTGAGTTTATGATTTACATACTTCTATGGCGGTATTGTAATTAGCAAAAGCAGAAACATATATGTACATATTCATCTATGTACATTAGGGTGGTCCTTACAAAATCAAATGAACGATTTTTTTCAGTCTCACACCCTCAATCGATAATACCACGGTCACAGATATCACATATAAATTTTGGTCCCGATTGGACACCGTTAAGGCGTGTTGCACAGGGGGCGGTTGAGGCTTGGGAAATGTGATGTCAAAATTTTCTTCCTACATTTAAGGACCATCCCAATGTACATAGTACATATAAACATACATCCCTATAAGCAAGAGTACATATATGTACATTCATGTCGATCTTCAAAACTAATTGCTTGACGCCGGTTTATACATAGGTTAAAGTTTTCATGGCTTGATTATGCGTTCTTCTAAAAAACGAAATTGTGATAATTTTTAAGGAAACAATTAGCAATTAGCTATTAGTTAAATTGATTTAAATTAAATAAAACATACTGTCCTCATGCCGAAAACACTATTATTCACTAGATCTATTATTTTTTTAGTTATTTAATGAATTTTTGTTAATGTGATATATTGAAAAGAGCAACTCTTGTATTACATAACATTCATCGACATTCGTTTAGTTGTATACACAGATAAATATTGTGTATTTGTATGTAATAAGTACAGATTTTCTTCTTAAAGTATTTTTCGGAAAGTTTTCAATTAAGCTTCAAATTACATTGAATTGTTATTTTAGCACATTTATTCCAGTCATCGTTACAATGTACCGTACGGAATTATAGTGTCTCTAATACACTGTATTATTTAAACATATGAATGTTTGTATTCTTGTATTTACATACATATCCCACACCCACTTGAAAAGAGGCACAACTCGAAAAAAATATTTCGATAATTGCGTTAAATCTGTACTATTCACAATAAATTATATTTTCGATTTCATTTTTAAGTTGTACCTCTTTTGCAAAAAAGTGTGCGATGTGTTTTATAATAAACTTTATGACAGTGCTTGCCGCAGATGTGTGAAAGATAATCCGTACGCACGTGATTACTTCACTGCTCTTTCAAAACTTAGAATTAAAATTTTTGTTTAAAAGCTTTGACTATCGCTTCTTTAGAAATTTAAAATTTAAATTATCAGCTTTATATTATAGCACAAACACATAAGAAGAACTGCATACACACATATGTATGTATGTATGATGGCCGAATATTATAAAATTAATTATAAAACGATGGGAAACTAAAAAAAAGCATGTCCAATATTGCCAACAAAATAATGGAAATAAAAATAATTATAAAACAACTTGACTTTTTTAATTTGTAATTTCGCTTGGATAATATACCTATTTATGAGCCGTTCCGCATCGATTGATGATAAGCAAATTTTATTTTTCTCCACTCGAATCCAGTCATCCAGGAGCGGTTAAAATAAAAAATAAAAAATTAATTAAAAAATAAATATTAAATAAACAAAAATAGTTTCCCTAAAAGTCATCGGTGCAAGCTTTGTGATAAGGTTCGTGCCTTCCTTTTCAGCGGATGTATATACTTCCTACTGTCTGCCAATAGAAGTATTACACATACATACACATACATATATATGACGGCAACGGATAACGCAGATCATCGTATTGGATACAGAGTACGAAAATAAACCATACAAAACAAATCCCAATTGCCCATCAACAATCATATCTGTTGTGGTTTAGTACAATGTACGCATACATTGCCGCAACGGATGAAATTCGCCCGACTGCCTACTTTTGACGCGCATAAATGCTGCAACACATCAATGCATGAAACGAATTCGAAACAGCTGACTTTTGGCCAATCAAATCGAGCCGGTTTGTTTGCGGCAACGTTTTCATTGTGCCGTCCCGCCATGTGCTATGCGTCTTGTCAGTCAGAAGCATCCCTGTGACGCAGAAAAGATTTTTCTATCTGGCGAGGCCTTAAGGGCCATTCACATACAACTTTCCTCGCTTTGCTTGACAGTTCACACTTTGACAACAAAGCGCGTGAAACGCAGAAGGTATGCTACAATAAACGCTTTGAAAGCTTTTGCGTTCTCCTTTTCCTCCATATTTTTTATCTGTAAAATA
The DNA here is from genome assembly GCF_001687245.7 of Rhagoletis zephyria. Taxonomy (NCBI): domain Eukaryota; kingdom Metazoa; phylum Arthropoda; class Insecta; order Diptera; family Tephritidae; genus Rhagoletis; species Rhagoletis zephyria. The sequence goes on from NW_016157102.1 coordinate 916,599, forward strand.
GATAACATATAATAATATGCATTAATAATTTCAAATAAGAAACATTTTTAAGTTTTTTTTTTATTTGTTCCAGTCATTCGTTTTGTGTTTAGTTTTTGTACGTACATACATACCTCCTTCTTAGCACGATTCATTTCGTTTGTTGTTATTAAAGACTTTGTAAGTCGTTTTTTTTTCTAATTTTAATGAATCGTGCAAAGATTGTTATTAAAAATAAATATTTGTATGTATATGATATACCAAAGTTGAGTGCGCCAGAAAGCGCATAACTCGAGAATGGATGGTTCACTTTGAGCTGGACTTGTCGAATCGTCACATACGATATCGTGTTACTCGTCACCTAAAAGCACATATTTCACATTATGATATACGTGAACGTACTTTTTATCCCACTCAGCTTATACGAATCGTGTAATTTTCTTTCGTGTGGTTTTCGATCCCTGAACGGATATTACGATTCGAGCCCTTCTTTTATGTTATGTCATTTACAGCTGGTGACTCATTCGGAGGCACCATGATTGTGTTGTGTTGTGTAGGTCAGTGCTTAAATACATTCGTTGACCTGGAACTATTGCGCACTGTACTTTACATAAACTTGGCAAAATATCTACATACGTTTCTCCGCGAATGTCGACAAGTAAGAGAATTTCGTCTCTTTAATCTATATTAAATTTCTGTAGACCAACGATACTCACCTATTTTGTTATGCTATACTATACAAATTATACAGGGCTCGAATCATCACATACGATATCGTATTACTCGTTACGTAAAACACATTTTTCGATTTATGACATACGTGAACGTACTCTTTATCCCATTCAGCTTATTCGACTGACTTATCACGTAATTTTCTTTCGTATGGTTTTCGATCCGTGAACGGAGGTTACGACTCGAGCCCAGTTTCACTGACTCACCATCCAACTGGATCATTATTAACGCCACCGAATGAAGAACAAAAATTTCTTCAAATTTAAAGAGTTTACAGTAAATAGTTCTATTGATGCTACTATCCAATTCCTATGTAGAATTGCTGCCATATATTAAATTAATAAGGCAGCCAAACTCCTTCACGTACAGCATAAAGGACGGCGTTTGAACATATTGGAGAACATGGAGATATACATACATACAAGCAGGGAACATTTCAAGGGAGAATTATGAACGAACAAACAAACACCGTATTCGAGGTAATCGGAGTGTTCGCTATGGAACTGCCAGTAAGAATTAGCCAGTAACAAAATTCAGAGAATAAGGTACCTTACTCTCCCAAAGAGAGAAACTTACTAAGTTTTGCGCGAACAGGAATTAGCAAACATTTGCAAGCTTCACTGCCAGCCGGCGTCCACGGTTGCATTTCGAGCTTAATAAATTTTTTTAATTATTTCAGGTGGAAACCAAAACAGGACCTATACCTATATTTCTTCTTATTCTGACTTTCCTTATCATATGCTTCAATTTCTTTGTGGAAGTCACTGTCGGATTTCCTATATCGACAAGGGTGTCGACTGCGTTCCGATTATGAATACAGCTTATTCAGCCGAGTACCTTTCAAATGGTTGGAATTAATTAAATTAATTGAATAAACGAATATTTACATACTTCTTTCATTAGTAAATCGCAACAAGATAGTTCATTTTTAAATTTAACGAACATTTTGATTCAAATTAATGTTGACAAAAATGCAACCGTGTGCCACAATCCTGCTTGCAAATTCTTACTGGCAAAAATTTTCCCAGCACGAATTTGCAACTTCCACTCCAAATGAAGTGTCAAAATTGTGCTCTCTCCTTGCAAGTTTTACTGGGTTTTTGGCAAAACGAACACGATTTGGTAACAATTGGTACCAACTTGTACAAATTTTTTGCATAGCGAACACTCCTAATATTCGAACCACTCAAGATGCTCGAAAATACAGACCCACGCCGCAGAAACCAAGAAAATGAAAATAACGGATTTCTATCTGGCGGCACATACAAGCAACCTAGAACCACCAACCTGCTAAATAACGGAACATAAACAGGCGCAATCACGAAAACCAAGAAAATAAAAATAACGGCACGCATGACCTAATGACAGTTAGTAACACGAACACATAAAAAGCGGAAGGAAACACGAACTATTCAGAACGAAACATGACACTGAAGATGGCACAACGCCGAAACCGGTTTTTCTCCAAACCAAATTTGACAAGGGATGACGAAAAATCGTTTCACAATACATGAATACAAAATCATATAAACGAAAAAGCGGTGGCAAATTTCTGAATTAAAATTTTTTAGATCCAGCGCATACCACAGACTTTATCGGCAGCCGATTTAGTTGGGCTTTCGATTTCACCACAACTAATTAGTCGGAGCGATTAAGATGGTGTAGTGTGCGCAACTCCATACATCTTCATCAGTTTTACCAGAAATAAATATCCATTTAGAGCCAGAATCTCTAGAAAAAAAGGCTAGAAAGGGCTAAATAAAAAAATTAGAGCTAAGAAAAGGGCTAGTTTCATTACTAATCGATTAAACATTTTTATTTATTTATTTTAAAATTAATTTCCAAAATTGTATTTGTTTAAGTACACAGGCATATACAGTTTTTATTCTAAACAAACATTCTGAGCTTAGTACTCGAAAAAAGAAAACATAAAAAACACATACAGTCACTCACAGAAGTATTCGTAATTTAGTTTTTTCACAATATTCCAAATGTTTTCCATCATAAATCTTTTTCGTTAATTTTCATTTAAAATATAGCTCATTCTATAACAAAAACCATATAAAACATTTTTGCAAACTTTGTACAAAATTCGTAAAAATGAATAAAAACTTAAAAAAATGTCCATCAAAATTTTTATTCAGGGTCTTTAGAAAAATCTTCGGTATCCAGTGTAGCCCGTTCAATTTGAATAGAATAAAGTGCAAGTTTCAAATAGCTAAAAATTACTGCTGATTTTTTAGAATTTTTTTTTTGTCGAAGGTGTTGCGCATTTTCTTCCATATAAAAATAGATTTTGTTCATGCCTTATATGGAAACAAATGCGCAACACCCTCGACAAAAAAATCTCAAAAATCAACGGTAATTTTCAATTACTTGAAACTTCCACTTTATTATACTAAAATTGAACGCACTACACTGGATACCGAAGATTTTTCTAAAGACCCTGAATAAAAATTTTGATGGACATTTTTTTAAGTTTTTATTCATTTTTACGAATTTTGTACAAAGTTTGCAAAAATGTTTTATATGGTTTTTGTTATAGAATGAGCTATATTTTAAATGAAAATTAACGAAAAAGATTTATGATGGAAAACATTTGGAATATTGTGAAAAAACTAAATTACGAATACTTCTGTGAGTGACTGTATGTATGTACATAAATACATTACGAATTCATTAATTACACTAGTTTACACGAAAATAGGACTTCGCTTAAAAGTATTTTTTTAGACTTATTTAGGGTCGCTAAACATTAAAATAAGTCTCATTTATTTCGCCAAAAAATCGTTAGAATTCTAGAAAAGCGAATACAACTAATCTTCTTTGCATACCTTTCGGAAGATATATTAAGCCTCATTGCTTTGATATATTTTTTGTGTCAATCGGAATAGTACTTTTTACTAAATTCTAAAGATAAGGAAATTTTCAAGCTTTTTCGAAAATTGTTCATTTTTATATTCATTCCTTTTAGTTAAAAAACTTAGTAAGAAAAAAAGATTGTTAAAAAGCCATGACGGAGGACAATTGAATAACGAAGATATGAAGCATTAGAACGGCCAAATCGGACAGAAAATGTTTAGCTTTTGACAAATTTAATAAAAGCGTCCAATTTCAATTTTTGCTACAATCACTCTTTCAGTTGAAAATGTTTTCTTTTTCCAAACAAACAGCAGAAATTTTTAAAATTAGGTTAAAATTGTTGGAGTCTCGAAGGGCTGTTTCAAATTTAAAAGGGCTAACTTGGCTCAAATTAAAGGTCTTGATTTGCACTAAAACGCACTTGATGTTCGAGGGATAGAAAATTGTGTGAAGGATGCACAGCTGCATGCAAATAAAAAGATGCCATAAATAATGCATTTTATAAATTAAGGAGTTCAAATTTTTTCGATTTTTGAACAGTGGAATCTTGTTTCGCCTCAAAATCTATTATCATATTTTACAAAAAAAAATACAATTTTTTTTTAATAAACCCAGTCGTTTTGTATGTTTTTTCGAAGAACACTATCTTTAACCAATTTTTTTAGGGTCGAATGGTAATTGTGGCTCAATGGGAACATTTTTCCGTGAAATGAAAAACCATTTTTCTTCATATCAAAATACTGCTTCTGTTGAAAGCCCGATTGCCGCCCCCCGTAGATCCGCCGCTCCTGACTGGCACCCAACTTATTTGCGATGCAATTAGTAAGGAACAATTGGAGGCAGTAACAGTACACAATACCCCAGATGTTTTCGCTTCCAAGTGCAAAGACTCAATTGCTGGATACTTATTTAGTTTAGAATAGCACAACGTAACCACAAACATTGCAATTTAATCTTACCAACAACAAATGTGTTTCATTTATTAATGCGTTAAATTTGTATTGTGGAAAGCATGATCTGACACATCCACAATCTACATACTTTGCTTGGCTTGAATTGCAAATCATGTGGAAAAGTACCACCACCACTCTATTCAGATGTGCGTTAATCAAATTAATTGAATTATTTGAGCTCAAGAAATAATTTCACGAAATCTGCACCACTCAAACTAACTATGTACATACATATGTATGTATGTATAAATGTCCCAGCAGCGTATGGAATGCATTCCGCGTCGATGCCTCACTCGATGACAAGTAATGGCATTTGATTCCGCTCTCGACTCTTTTTCTATTGAAGTGTGCATTACATTTACATTGGCGGTAAGGTGTGAGGGCTTCTGCTGCTTTACTTTTCATCAACGCAGAAATGTCGCTCTTTCTGCATTGAATAGTATTGCTATGAACGATTGTCCTTAAACTGGCGTAAAAGTTTGTTAAATTAGTACATACCGCTTATTTGTTGCAAGAGTGTCATAATCAGTGTTGCCACGGACAAATTTTTTTTCCTACCAAGGCCACCCAAAAACTACCAAAAATTTTTTAAGTTTTTAATTTGGTTTTTTCAATGTCAAGTTTATCAAAAATGTTGATAACACAACATTTAGTAAATCTAAAACCCAGCTAGTACAACGAAAACAAATTAACTACGTATAAATATTAATTTTAATGTACGGACTTACACAAATGTTTGTCTCCTTACACGTATATATTATTATTATTATTATAACGTCGGGGTTACTCGCGCTTCGCCCTAAGAATATCTATTGTGCTTAACCCTAATTGTAATCACTCCAACTCTAGGCTATGTAAGAAGTTAAGCCTTTGGAGGACGCCATATTTCAAATTTTCTGTGAAGAAGACAATCGTTCCCCAAGGTGTGGGTTTTGAAAGTAAGTAATAATTCTCAAACGAAAGAAATAATTTAAAATCCAATTACATTTAATATAATACTATTAAAAAAATTTTATTGTACTTGAGGCCATTTTTTATGAAAAATTGTGGAAAACACAAACAAATGGTTGAAAATTTAGCTGCCATTTCGGAGATCACCACAGATATGTATTAACAAAAATTTTTGGGTCGTCGAGTGATCTTTTAAGAATTGCTTTAACCTTTTCGCGAACTCAAATTTTTTTGAAAAGGTTCGCAGAATGGCACTAGTGATATTTGGAGTTCTAGGCTAGATATTTAAATTTCCGTTACAACTATAGAAAATAATATATAATAAACAAAAAATGCTATTTATTACTTATAAAAGCAATACAATCATCATCGCCTATGTCCAACGTGTTTTTTACCACTGCGAAAGGTTAAAATTAATATGCACTTGAATTTTTAAAAGTATAACCATGTGAAATTAATAAAAAAAAAACATGATCTAAATAAGAATTGTTTCAAAAAAAATTCGTATTATAAATGAAAATATAAATTTTCTTTTTGACTAATTGACTCTGTATACATACATAAAGCGCTTTTTAGAACTCTTAATATAAATATAAAGTGTACTAAATTTGCGGCTCTTGATTCTATGAATTATATGTTAAAAATAGTTTAGCCAGTACAGGCTTAGATAGATCAGTGTGGATTTCGATACTATCGACGATATATCGATAGTTTAAGCTATCTCTATCGCAACTATCGATGGCTATCGATAGTTTGACAGCTCTAGCTCACACCCCCTAGGATTATTCTATAATTAATGAAAATATACGCCTATTTTTTATTGTAAAATCAAAAAATATTTAGCTGTTGCTCAAAGCGCTCAAAGTTTTCCATGTATTTTATGCGAAAAAAAAACCACTTTTCATAGAAATAGTATGGAATTCTTGAAAATCAATATTTTTCGATCGGAAAGCTCTGGTTCTCTTCAGGAGACTTCCAATAACAATACCCAATTGTTTACTTAACCATTTTTTAATCCTAAAGATTTTTTTATCCCCCATTGCATTTTTTGGCATTTTCTGGAGGTTTTGGCGGACCTATAAAATATAGTTTTTATGAAAAAATGGTTAAATGAATAATTTGGTATTATTATTGGGAGTCTCCTGAAGATAAACAGAGTTTTCCGATCGAAAAATATTGGTTTTAAAGAATTCTATACCATTTCTACGACAAGTGGAGCGACCTCTAAATATTGTTTGATTTCGAAATAAAAAATTAGGGTTATATTTTTTCGGTATAGAACAACCTTAAGGGCGAGATCATAAAAATTCCGACTTAACCTTTACACATTTTTGACCAACCTAATGTACATACATTGTATATATGTACATACATAGTAGATAATACGAATGATCGCTTCAACAAAACCTTAAAAGGTATCTGAAATAACGGCACGTTGACGATTTTAAAAAAATCTCTCACCACATTTCACAAAACCGCTTTACAAGTATTTTATTTTTCTGGTAAGAAAATAAAATAGTTATTATTTTTTTAATGTCGGCGAACTGAGTCTTAATGGCGTGCAAAGATTTACCGTTTAAAATCCACATAAGGTTTGATTTTTTTCCTCAAAATTTTACAGCTCAGAGTAGGGTTGCCAACCGTACTATAATATATAGTATTGTACTATTTTTTAGGTCTGCGTACTATATACTGTTGGAAAAAAATATAGTAGGCAAAAATACTATATTTCTTCAGTTATAAATATAAGTATATTTCAGTAATTTTCAAGAAAGAAATGTTTTAAAATGGATGACATGTATGTATACTGAAAGAACAATATTAAAAGAAATATACCTTAAAACAAAGGGTCCACAGATGAAAAATGGCAACATTTTTAAAAATACTTAGGGCCAAATTCACAGGGCGTAGTTAACTCAGAATCGACAGTTTTCAGTAGAAAAATCTGTAGTTAACTGTCGATTCTGTGTTAACTACGGACTGTGAATTTGGCCCTTAGAAAGATTTATCAAATTTACTTAAAATTATTTCGCTTAAGAAAGAGTTTTTTCTATTGAGATTGTGAAATGGTGAGATGAGAGAAATAAAGCGACTATCTCACTAATAAAAAATGAACTTTTGATTTATATTAATTTAAATATTGATTGCGATAAAGCATATGCTACTTTTAAAGAAATATAATTTTTTTATAGAGGAAATGCATAAGAACGAAAGATGTACACTTAAAAAGCATTTTTACTTGTTTTAAAAAAATACAGATTTTTTTGAAAAATTACTATAAATTTCTTAGAAAATATTGGCAACCCTAGCTCAGAGGCAGAGTTTTTCTGTAGCAATTGTTATTTAGGAGTTAGGAGCAAAAAACGAGAGTTTCACCTACCTTATACTGTGTTCACGTTGAGCCATAAACTCGAGTTTATGGGCCATTTTGGAGTTTAACATTAAACTCTGCTCTTAAACACGGAGTTTACCATACAAACACTTAAACAGCAACATTATTTGGAGTTTTAAAGTTGAATTTTTAAAAAAATAGAAAAGTTAAACTTTAACCTATTTTATTGGTTTTGTTTTTTATTTGTGCCGAATGATCTTGATATGGTTGAAATCAGCATGAATAGTTCTATCGAGCGACAATTTTGCTTTTTTTATAGCTAAACGGTTGGTATTCTACACCACGGCTACTTTGGACTATTTCTGTCTAAATCCTGGAGTATGGGAACAGGCTAAATTCGAATAAGAAAAAGTAAACAAACAAATGTCAAATTAATCTCTAAGTTTCTTAAACACCCCAATGAGATCACTTGACAGTTTTTCATAAAGACAAAACGATAAACTCGAGTTTATGGCTCAACGTGAACATAGTATTAGTCGAGCAGTTAATATTAAGGGCTCAAATTTTCAGGGATATTTTTTAGGTATTTCCCCCAAATTTCGAGGTGGGAGTGAAAAAAAGAGTCGCGAAACAATGCACCCCAATGTACATACATAGATACATACATACGTGCATATGTATTTTTTGCTAAGTATTGTACATTTAAGTACATGTACATATGTATGTATGTATGTATGTCTACTGTAAATAATGCATACGTACATATACAGTATTGGACATAGATATAGCGCCCCCCTTTCAAAGTGCTCTTGTTTCGCCACTTATGTGTAATTATTTATTTTTATGAATTTTCAATTAAAATAGAGTTCATTCTTTAACAAAACCAATATAAAACCAACTTTAAAGCTTTTTAAAAGGCTACAAAAAAACGCAACAAATTTTTACCCAAATTTCAAACTTTTTTCTCAGAAGTGTTGGAATTTTTCGAGTACGCAGTTTTATAGCCCATTCAATTTCAGTCTGATAATGTGCAAGTTTCACTTTTTTGTCCCATTTGCTTCCATATAACGAATAAACACAATTCATTTTTATAAGGAAAAAACTCGCAACACCTTCGGCGAAAAAAATCTAAAAAATCAACGGTAATTTTTGCCACTTGAAACCGGCATATTATCATACTGAAATTGAATGGGCTATAAAACTATGCACTCGAAAAAACTCTAACATTTCTGAGAAAAAAGTTTAAAATTTAGGTGGAAATTTATCGCGGTTTTTTGTAGTCGTTTAAAAACTTTAAGCCCTGGGTTTATATAAGTTTTGTTATAGAATAAACTGTGAAAATTCCTAAAAATAAATAAATAAATATGGGTGGCAAACAATATCAATTTGAAATGGGGGTGCTATTTCATTGGCCAATACTGTATGTATTTGCATAAGTACATGTTTTAATTTAATAACAAGTATCGCTTAAAAACATACACACATATGTAGTACATACAATCATGGCTAAAAGATGCCCGTCGAATCACTGGGGGCATTGTCTGCTCATTTGTTTGACCGAGTCTGCAGTGACCAACACGCAAAGTTTCATACGCGAATGAAAGACTTTTATGCTCGTATTTATGTATGTACATATGTACGAATATCGCATGAGTACATTTGAATGTATGCAGAGTGAAACTTTTCATTACAGACATTTTAGAAGATATGTATGTATGTATCGAAGGCTTATAATATTCAATAACCTCTATCTGGTCTAGAAAATTCTCCCTATTTTTAAATATTCAAAAAAAATATTTTAAATCTCTAAAATCGTTCAGTCAAAAAGATGCACCCACTCTCAGTTTCTTGAATACGTCTCATTAAAAATGCATGCAAAACAATGTTGCGTTACAAGGTTCTATGAAAAAGCAAGATAATATACTAAGGGCCGTTTTCTCAAGTAGGTTTAAGAATGCATCTATCCTTCCGACACACTTTTAACCGACTTCAAAAAAGGAGGGTGTTATCAATTCGTCGGAATATTTTTTGTATTAACTTTTTTGTGTATTTTACTGCATAACTTTGGACCACGTTGGCCGATTTCTATGATTAAAGGAAAGGTGGTACCTCACAGGTGGTCCCATACTAATTAAGTTTAAATCCCATCAATGGATCATGCAGAAATTAAGGGTACTCTTCAATTTGTATTTAAGAATTAAAGTCGTTTATTTTTTCGATCAAAAATAATAATTATTATTAAGTCTTATTTTTTTCACTTAGAAATAATGATAATTCAAAAAACTCAAAAGCTATACCCGCGTGATTTCCGATGTATCCTTTTCAGAGGTAGTGACACCCTTATAAAAGGAATAGGTCTCAAAATTGTCAGGTCAAAATTACAGTAAGTTGCGTCTGTATGGCCTTTTGAATTTTATAAATAATCATTATTTAGATTGCCGTCCCTAGATTTTAGTACATTATCTTTCTTTTGAAGCCCTTTCATTTGAATCTTATAGTGAGGGGGTTGTAAAAAAGTATGCAGTCCTCCATACTTAACGCTCGCATCTATACTTCTTTTGCAGTACGGATGGATACTGCTGTTTTTATACGAAACAATTGTTGTATACACAAAAGTAGTATAAATTTATCAGTTGTTTATACGATATAAAAATTCATATGTATATGTGCATTAGGGTGGTCCAAAAATGTGAATAAGTAAAGTCGGAATTTGTATGCTCTCACCCCCCAGATTGTTCTAAACCGAAATAATATAACCCTATTTGTTTTTGTTTTGAAATCTTCATTCCTACTTTTAACATGTCTATCGTGGAGGCTACTTGGTAGGTTGGAGGCAACGGAGCATTGCGTGAATTACGGTTGGCCGTGGAGCTAATAGTTGCTGTTTGGCTTGAGCAACATGGGTCTGCAAATCGTGTGGCTCACTGCTTGTCTTACCTAAGACCTGAGCATGCATTTAGGTGACGACTTAATCTGTTCCAGGTATTGCCAGCCCGGAACAGAAGGGAGGGGAGCTAATCCGCAGCGAGGTGTATGTCTACATATGTCATTATAAATCTAGAATCTTGAAGATTAAAAATGGAGAGTATTCTCTCAGAACTTCGTACTTTGAAATTTTCTGTAAATACATCGTGACCATACAATTATGTCCACAGTATTTTCCGCGTTGGTGGCCTTCAGCCGCGTTTCAAAAAACTAACTCCCATCAATCCAAATCCGGTTACGCTGCCCCCAGCATTTTTCTGCAGAGCTTTTTTCAACTCTCTACATCCTACACAACGACCTCTACTACTAAGCTTAGCGATATTTTTTATGCAATTCCTAATCATATTTGAACAACTGTGTTGTGGCGGTATAACAGAAAACCAGACCCAAAATTAATTTTTGAACCGAGTTTAATGCATCATTTAAAAATGAACCAACTACGAGGATTAGCTAATTAAAAAATTTGTACTGATTAGCAAATGAGGTAATTTTCGTGAGAAATCATACCCCACAGCAATAAAAAAAAAAAATATGTACATATGTATAATGTATGTATGTATATGTACATACATACCCAATTTGCCACAGAGCGGGGACGAGTTCGAATCGAAGTTTGGTGAAGTCGTTTGGGTAGGGATGCAAATTTTGTAGGATAACATCGATACATCGATGTTTCGATGCATCGGAAAAATTAACATCGATGCTAAAATACATCGCCAGAAAAACATCGATATATTGATGGTTTCCGATGTTTCACAATTTGTTAGGTTGTAGTCACATTAAAACTTTTCAATTTCAACTCTCGGTAATTAAATTAGAAAAATACCCAATAAACATTTAGATTTGAGCTCAACTTGAGGTTAAGTTGAGAACTAAGGTATTTCTCAAATCTCCAACGTTGTTGCTCAACAGTACCTCAAGTGGAGGATCATAGCGTTCTCAACAAAAAGGGCATTTTTCTTTGTATGAAAAAAGGACTGTTTCTTAAGTTGAGAAAATCCTAGTTGTCAACTTGAACTCCAATTGAATTCTCCAATTGGTCTCAAACATATCATTGAAATACTGAAATTGAAATAGTAAAATACCTTATACCTTTTTGATTGAAACGACATACATGGATGAATTTAAATATTAATTTTTCATTTTATTACTCCTTTTGCATTATGTAGTTAATCAATATCGTATTATAATATTTCACTTCTTAGTATACAGTCCGACAATAATTTTGCCACTTGATTCACTTAGCGTTTCGTTTTCTTTCAAGATTATTTGAAGATATTTCGAAGATTATTTACTTTTTGTTGGTAATTTTGCTCTTTATATATCTTAAGGTTTTTTCTTGATAATTAAAATTCGTTTCTATCACTTTTTACGTATCTGCGCGTCGGCTATAGATGAGTTGGAGAATGATTTTGGATATCAACTTGAGAGAACTATGAATTTCTCCAAGGTTGGAGAAAAATTTTTAAGGTGTTTCTTCATATAAATAGAATAAAAATGGCCAGTCAGAAAATTTTAGGAGCATGATGGGTAAGTTGAATTCAAGTCTGAGTCACACTTAAGTCGATGTTAAAACATCGTTGAAACTGGCATCGATTTATCGTCAATTTAGCGATTTTAGGCAATTGTAAACATCGATGGCAAATATTGAATTTTGAACTGATATTATCGATGTTTCAAAAATATCGACGCATCGTTTGCATCTCTACGTCTGCGTGAACTCGTAACGATATCAAAGAATTAATTTTTTTCATTCAAAATTTGTACCCTATTACACTAAAATTTAATGCGTTATAAAACTGCTTTATATTTTGTATTTAAATTCAGATTGGAAAGTTTGAAATTTTTAGGAATGCTTGATTTATTTTTATTTTTTAATATTGTACACAATTTGAAATTGGATTTGTATGATTTTGTTAAAAAATTTTGAGCATCGTTTTGCAGTTCGCTAATACATGTTGTTGTTGTTGTTGTTGTAGCGGCTACAACAACCCCGCCCAGATCGGTTGATATCTCCGTTAGGGTTGTCGGGTTTTCCGCTAATACATATTTTTTTGCAGTTCGCCGGCGAATCGTTTTTGCGGACTGCCGATAAATTAGGCTTTTCATCGTTGCCGAACATCGCCGGCGAACTCGCCGTCGGATGAAAAGCACACCAGACCAAGTCGGAAACGACGTCGTTTGGCAAATTGGGTACGTACAAATATATTCTATAGAACAAGTACATACTTGCTGGCAACAACAGACTGCTATATTTCCAATTACATACATACATACATATATACAGGGGTGGAGAAAAATAGGGTGCGATATTTTAGCAAACCTTGTACAAAAATTAGGAAAAATAAACAAAGTTTCAACAAAATTTCCAAATTTTTAAGCAGAATTGAATTCTCGGTCTTAGGCCATTAAATTTTAGTAACGTACATGTGTGAAGTCGGTAAAAAGTCCCGTTGATGTTTGAGAATTTTTTTCGCTGATGTTGTCACGCATTTTTCCCCACACAAAAAGAAAAATTTTAACAAAATATTTTTTCGCCACTGTAAAGTAAACAAAAAAAAACATATTGCAATTAGTTATTTGGACTATCGCTTCGTGAATATACATACATATGTACATATGTATGTGCATACACAAACCAACTTACATACATATCTATGTATGCAGTGTACTGCCTTTCAAACTTACATACGCACCGCATGTATGTACATATATATTAATATAGGTATGAATGTATGTACATTCAGCAATTAAGCCTGGTTGCAAATTGAAAATTTTCCAAATTTCGTGAATGTGACCCATCGTCATCATTACGACGTGACGAGATCAACGACTGTCTACTGGTATGTCTGCCTGATGGGAATCTATCTATGCGCGTCGCAACCACTTTAGACTACTCTATATTGTACTAAGTGACAGCCATTAAATCCAGAACAGTCAGGTTGTATGTAGGGAATGTGCGATTAAGTTGAGAATGTTTTGTATTAACAGGGCAATTTGTGTGTTTTCGGTCGCGATTAGTAACTGTGCGAATACACATGCAAAAATAAGTACGTTTGTATGTACTATTTATGTGCACACCTACACCCCCACATAGGACGAGCAACGACAAAGTTAAACAAAATGCACTTGAATACCTCCCGCTTCTGCAGATCAACCACTTAGTCCATATAAAATAATATGCACAAACACCCATATACATACATACATACATACATACATACATATATTAATAACATCCATAGAATCCAGATACACACATCATTAAATACTTACTTGCCATATGCGTGTTAGTATGAGAAGCGTAATGCCGATGGAATTGGCACCGACATCACCCACTCAGTTGACATGGACGCACTTGTTTTTATCGGAGCAACTATATAAGACGAAGTTCTATTCGAATATTTTATCAGTTAGTTTTCGAATTTTCAGACGTTTACAATTGCGCTAGCTAGCAACCACCTCATATATCCTTAGAAGCCTTAAAAAATTATATTTTAAATCAAAATGAAGTATATTGCCGCCGTTTTACTCGCCCTGTTCGCTTTGGTAAGTATAAAAGGAGTCGTAAAATCTTATCTTGAATACTATAAAAAAAAAAACAATTTTTTTGTTCCTTACTATTATAAACCCTTCTACTTGTCTTTTTTTTTCTTTTCAGGCCGCTGCCGAGGAGTACAAGCTACGCAATCAGGATGATCTATTGAAGGCGCGCAAGGAATGTGTGGAAGCAAAGAAGGTTCCTGTCGATCACATCGAAAAGTATAAGAAGTTCGAATTTCCCGATGATGAGGTGACACGATGCTACATAGAGTGCATCTTCAACAAATTTCAATTGTTCAGCCCCACCGAAGGCTTCAAGACACACAATCTGATTGCTCAACTCGGTCAAAGCAAGGAAAATAAGGATGCTGTGAAAGCCGATATCGAGAAGTGCGCCGACAAGAATGAACAAAAATCAGATTCGTGCACATGGGCCTATCGCGGATTCAAGTGCTTTATTAGCAAGAACCTGCCGCTGGTGCAGGAAAGTCTTAAGAAGAACTAAGATTACACGTTCACACATGAAGGAAGACAAAGGAGTAAGGTGTTGCCGGCGGTGCCAAACAAACATCATAAGCCATCAAAAAACAACATACGCAAATAAACTAAAATATTTAAACCGATGCAGCAGCAACCAAATGAGCTACCAATAGCTCAGACCAATGATCCAATATTTTCGGTCTACTCCAACAAGTTACAAGGCGCCGGCAAAGTAGCTGCTAATGTTGATCAAATAAGAGATATGTAAAACAAATGAACATAGTACGGTTGAGTCATCTTGAAACGTCCTGTTATTTTCGCATTTAACTATTATTTTTTGTTCGCACATCAACAATTGTATTCATGCATTCGATGTTAACTTTGACAAATAAAAATGAAATGAATTACAATGAGCAAAAAGTATGAAGCGTGATTTTCCGGGTTTTCAAAGAGGTCATGGATTAAACTTCCTTATTTGCTGCATACACTCATGGCCAAAATAATAGGAACGCGCGTATTTATTTTTATGAAAGTGTAGCTCGTTATTTAACAAAAACCATGCTAGTTAAAATATCCAACTATGTACAAGTAATTTTTAGCAAAAAAAAAACCGACTTCAACTCCCATATAAAAAAAAAATATATATATATATATATCTCATGATCCGCTGATCGGACTTAACCAGATTAGTATGGGACCACCTCTGAGACACTACCTTTCCGATCGCAAAAAGAATTATCGAAATCGGTTGACGTGGTCCAAAGTTATGCGGTAATATACATAAAAAAAAAAAAAAAAAAAAGATTCCGACGAACTGATAACCTCCTCCTTTTTTGGAAGTCAGTTAAAAATTAGGAAAATGCAACAAAGTAGAGTTGGCAGTAGAGTGAACCGTTCAGTTGTAGTTCACTCAACTTAGTGAACTAGTTCTTTAGTTCTTTTAATTCAAAAACTACCCAAGCCTACAAAAAAGTTTCACCAAAATTTTGAGGTTTTTAATTAAGTTTCTTAGAAACATTCTGAGTATGCAGTTCAGTTTTAGTATAATAAAATGCAAAATTTAGGTAGCTAATGGCGTTTTCGTTTCTACCAAATAATGTGGCCTTTTGATTGCCCATCTCTCTCTTTTCATGTTCGATTCTAAGATACGTTGGAAGAAAACAAAAAATTGCCAAAACTTACCCTCTATTATACTAAAATTTTATGGGCTACAAAAGAGCATACTCGAAAAAATTCTAAAAATGAGGATAGATACGATTCCTTGGAACATATTTTCGCTCTCATATGACTATATTTTTAAGTTATTTATACATACATTTTTAAAAATAACATTCTTTAATAGTTGATTTCCACGTGATACTTTAATAATTTGCGTAACACTGCGGTTGTGATTGCAACTCGAACAAGCCCTTATTCAGGGCTATCACAGAATCCATCGTAGCACAGTGGTTCCCTTCTATATGAAATGTGGGCAAAAATAGAATTATGGACGGATTTTAATGAAAATTCGCTTCTTAGTAAAATTGAGGACGCTAAATTCAAAAATGGTTTTTGGATAATTTTCATACTTTCACTGTGAATGCAGTTTGAAGTTGAAAATTTGGGTTCTTGTGGCTTTTACATAGGTATGTACATATAGTTCATTCTATTTTCCAAAGTGAGCTGTGAAAGAACAGGGCTTGGCCTGTAGATGTTTAATAAAGTTTTTTTATTTTTTAAAAGGGTGGCCACCTGTTTCAAGATTTATTAAAATTATTTATCAAGTTAAATGAATTAGATATTACAATATGGGTATCAATTGAACTAGTTTTGAAAATACTTTACCTCTAAATGACACGTAGAAGGGTGGCCACATGTTTAAAAATTCAAATTCACTTTAATTAAGGGAATAAGGTAACTGAAATATGTACATCAATATGAGTATAAGACAAATGAAAAAATTTTACATATTTAGCAAGAAATAAGTGGAGAGTAAAAACATTCCTGAGTTAATTTAAGAGTCCAGTAATTTAAAAGGAATGTAATTAGAACAAATCACTGCTTGACAATGTATGTATTTGTACTAAAACAACAAATACGATGGCGTAATCCTATGGTTTGACGTAATTATTATTTTATTTTAACTAAGTTCGACTTTACAAACAGGTGGCAACCCTATTCGTAATATTTTTAAGCTAAAACCTTCTTAAACCTCTTTCGTCTGACTGCCTTATGGTGATACCTATCTATTTCAATTGCGTAATTTCTTTAATTCAAGTGGAATTTGATTTTTTAAACAGGTGGCAACT